>NC_056738.1:152786681-152975926 GCF_019279795.1 Protopterus annectens | reverse complement strand
CTCCGGGGTGGGAAAGGCCATATATAACTTTTAGTGACGTGTTTCAGTGAATTGAGCTTTCAGTGATTTGTGCACAGTCATTTGACTTTCAGTGAAATGTGCTTTCAGTGAATAGTCGTAGACCCATGTAGATATATATATATATATATATAGGTCTAACTGAAAATGCCGAAAGTGCACAACGCCGATAACGTGAACACTGACACTGGAAGATCGACAACGGAGAAGACCAACAGTTGAGAATCCCGACGCTGAGAATACCGACATATTAAAGTAAGTGTGCGATAGGGACGGACGTTAGTTTCAAGGTGTGGGTAAGGTAAGTGTGTGATAGTGACGGCCGTTAGGGTAGGCTGCGGGTCAGGTAAGTGTGCGATAGTGACTGATTTTAGGTTTAGGGGCAGGTTAAGTGAGTTAGGGTTAGGGTGCGGGTAAGGTAAGTGTGCGATAGTGACGGACTTGAAAGTTAGGGGCATATTAAGTGAGTTAGGTTTAGGGTGCGGATAAGGTAAGTGTACGATAGTGACGGACCTTAGGGTTAGGGTTTGGGTTAAGGTTCGTGCATAGATAGTTGTATATTTAAGGTTTAGTGTAGGTTTGTAAGGTTTCTGGTGAACTTGTGTTGTGTGGGTGTTTTTTGGGAAAGGTATTTGTTTTGTTGATTGTTGGGATTTTGGTTTGTCTGGTATGTGAAGTTTCATGTTTTTGAACTTTCTTTTTTGTCAGTTTTTTCATGTTGGTTATTTTGCTGTCGGTGTTTTGGCCTGTCGGTGTTATCAGGTAGACCCATATATATATATATATATATATATATATATATATTGTTTTTTTTTTAGACTTGTTTTTTATTAGGTATAATATACTTTTTATTTTATATGGTTGGTCATTTATACACACATTGTATGGAGGTCCTGCAACTGCTCTAAATGCAGGCTTCTCGATATCTGTTAAACACATTTGGTCCATATATGCAGATGGTCAACAAGAGTGTGAGAACGACAATCCCTGGGTAGGGGAATATTTCCTTTCTCAGGGATTCTGCTATCTTTGAGTTAATATATTATAATTAACAGGCGGTGTAGGGGGTTCCAGCCCCCACATGGGGGGTTTTACTGCGAAAATAAAATTTTTTTGTGTGTGTGTGTGTGTGTGTGTATTATGTGTGTGTAAATTGCATGCTGCGAAGTTCTTTCTCAGTGCATACATGGTAACATTTTGATGTTCGGTTTGTAGATCTTATGCAGTCAACATTTGAGGTTGACACGGGTTAGTCAACTATCACTTTTTTTTTACTTTATCAAATATTTAAACTTATTTATTATTTTAAGATTTGATTTCTAAATATTTAATTTAGTTTTGTGACATTATTGCTTTGGTTATTTAATTCAAGGGCTTGTGGTGTATATTCATTCTGATGAAGTTTGGTAGTAAATTAAAGTCCTAAAATTAAACCATTACTTGCTTCAAGGTTTGGGTTGGGCATGCCAATTGATTTTATTATGTGAAATCTTTATCAGATATTGGCCCGCAATACCTTGCATGAATAATAACTAAAATATTTGTATGATACAATAAAGGACTGTAGCTTGTGTACTGTAGTCTAAGAAGGAGGGAAGATGAGTAGCTCCATAGCTGATTTTTGCAATATTTAGAGCTGTGTATGTGTGAATCCCAGAAAAGTTGCAAACACCTAACGATGCTCTGTATACCTGGAGTTTGAGAAAGAAATGTAAAGAAGTAACTTCAAGATTAAAATTTTGAATACTGATTAGAATCTGCATATCCAATCTGTATGTATGTATGACTTTCATATGGTATACGTAACATCTACATTGCTTTTGGTGATCTGTTTGCCTAATTGTATGTTCTGCAACATATGCTTTAGAGTTTAGACACTGCTGCGTAACTTAGTCTCATACTTCCAGTTCAACTCCACAAAAGGTTGTAGTAGGTTTTCTATTTTTGCTGATATCAGTCTTACTTCGGAGGCAAGAGAGATTCTTCATTGCTGGTATCTGCATCAGTCCTCCATTGGGATGGTCTGCTTCAGCAGTAAGAGGTGTGAGCTGGAAAGAATACCAGGCATATGCTTTTGCAGAAGATAAATGTATGACCTGTTTGACTTTCATGAAAAGTGAATGACCAAGATGGATGAAGAAAAATAACCAGACAACACTAATCTTTGTCAGCAGCCAAAAGTTGTCCATAAGTTAATTAATGCATGCAGATCTGCACTGAATGGTAGGTCAAATATAATCTAGGCAAGGGTTCCCTGGTAGATGCTGAGAGGTGGGACCATTGACATAGCTGGGGCATGCATAGGTTCATAGGTGAATACTAGGCTAAATGCCCTGGTGGGGCATTTTAAGCCTGGCTTATTATCCTATTAGTTAAAGTTATGCATATCTAGTTCCAAGGCCTATATTTATATACTAAACATTGGGTAATGATTAGTTCTGGGTGAGAGAGTGATTATTTCTAGGGAATACCATTGAGTGATTTTTATGGGCCATATTGTATGAGAAGCATTTAGGTGCTACCTTTGTCCAAAAGTAGTACAGCAGACAGTCCTGGAGTTAATTTCCGCACTTGCTTCCATAGATCCAGTTTATGCTTGAAGAGGGACAGGAGTGAACTTGTTTTAACTTAGAGGGACATTCTGTTGCAAAGTAGTGGTAGCATCTGAGAGATGCACGTTTCTCCAAACAATTCTGTTTAAGTTACAGAAGAGGTTTAGATTATCAGAATTAATATTTCTGATATCCATTGACTTAGAGATGTGCAGTAGATCCTTCAGTGTAGGGACAGAGGCTGTCTTACATGCCAGATACAAGTCCCTTCTAAGCAAACTTTTGGATACTGAGTACAGTGACAGTGCTTTGAAGTGGTCTATGAAGGACTTGTGTTTTAAATCTGTGTATCCTCTCTGTGAGGAAACTTTGTCAGCATTCAAGTTGTTGCATATGCCTGACCACATAGATGACAGAGTGGGCACTGTACTCAGCGACTGGCCTGATGACAGCAGAGTGAAGTGGGCAATGACATCCTTGGACCTGGAGACTATCTCTTTGTTTATAAGCTGTGCAGTATCAAAGGACTTTCTTACAGCCATGGACACATGTTGGTTTAATGTAAGTTTACTGTCCAAATTTGTTACCAAATCGCAAACTGCAGGGTCATCTCTTAGGGTTATATTTTCAATGTGGTAATTTCCCAACATATTGGGTTTCTCTAAGGATATGGTAATGTACTGTTTTGCCTTTAGGTTTAGTTCATAGCTTTGGCACCAGTCATTTGTTTAGGACTAGTCATTCTACAGAATGGCTGAGTCATTTGGGGATTCATTAACTGCTCCTAACTTGCAGTCATCCACAAACTTTATTAGCCAGAGACTATTGGTGTTTGCCTTTACTTCAAAGAAGTAGATGCCAAACAGGAGAGGTGACTGGTCTTTTTCTCGTGGTAGTTTCCACTATTCTGACCTCATGTGCCCTATCTGTGAGCCAGTTGGCAATTCAGAGGGTGAGTAGGAGTTTATTCCCATTTGAATAAGCTGTTTCTCCATTATGCCTGAGTGAGCTATTATGTCCAAAGTTTGGACAGATCTAGCTAGATGGTTTTCAGTGTCTTGCCTTCATCCATTGCTTTGGTGATCATTTTAAAGAAATCTGCTAGGATGAGTAAGCAAGACCACCTTCATCAAACCCAAACTGGGATGGGTCCAGTGGTTGAAGGTTCCCTATGTCCTTATTGATTAATTCCATGAGTCTTTCCATGTGTTTACAAATGAGTGTGGTCCGACTTCCGGATAATTATACCTGGGTCAGTGGATGGCCCTCCCTTGTGCAGGGGTATGACCATTGCTGTCCTCCATTCACCTGCTATGGAGATAGTGTGGAGGCTGAGGTTGAGGAGTGTTAGGGGTACAGATAAATCATGCTTCATGCTATTCAGGATGTATCTTAGGGTATTGTCAGGGCCCATTGATGAAGTATTTCTGATCTTTGATGCTGCATTCAGGACTTTGTCCTGCAAGACTATGGTGAAGGTATCGGTCACTGGGATAGCATATGTGATACTAGGGGGTGAAAGAAGGGTGAAGCTGGAGATGAATTTATCAGCTAATAAGTTTATGTCTTAAGTTTCGGTATATATGGTGTTTATAATCGGCTTAACATATAGCTGTTGAGCTTGCAGACATGGCTAAAGATGGCTTTATGGTTGTCCTTAGCATGGGTGGCTATTTTTGCCTCAGACTTGGCTCTGGTGGATTTGATTAAAATCTTGAGCTGATTATTTATTTTAAAGATTGTGGATCAGTCTGACTGTGGGTTACTCTCTCGATATTTGGCTACGGTTGTCTTCATTTTATTGTAAAGCTTGTTTGTTGTGGGTCTACCCAGAAGTTTTTTTTAGGGGGGATTGTTTGTCCTACAGGATACATCTGCTTCTATGCAGTTGTTATCATGTTGGCACGCATTACTACTGTGCATTTCTGCATACTAAATGGAGTATAATGAGTTTGGGGGGGTTGAAACTTGCCAAGATATCACTTTGAAGAGAGAAGTTTATCTATAGAAGTTCCTAGATTCTAGGCCTGCTGGAATCCCATGTTTCAGTTTTATTTCAAGGGAAACCATTTTATAGTCTGCCCTGTCTTTCCCATATTAATAGTAATAAGGTCAAGGATATTTTCACCCCAGTGGGCACTGCTACTAGTTGCTCCAAAGCATTTTTATTAACATTCCAGTAATTTCTGTGCTTGTACATTAGTAGTGGTATATGTTTCCCATTCAGTAGTTGGAAAGTTAGTTGCCCAGGAAAATGGTGTTTGGTTTAATGCTGAGTGACATCATTTCTTGTAAATAGGTGCTGCTTCTTCCTAAGGTCACAGAGGAAGTTCTATAACTGGCCGTAATGTGGTAAGGGACTTCACTGATGGTGAGTTGTGCATGAAGTGCTTTTGCATTATGCTGCTCAACTAGCCTGGATGTAAGACACTTCCTGATAAACATCAAGGTACAGCCACACTTTTTCCCTCTTGCATAGTAGCTTATCTGAATGTATGGAAGGCATTACAGTCTTACACAGCTGCAGTAGTCTCTACCCATTTAAACTACTATGCAGATGTCTGTGTCCTTCAAGGTGAGGAAGGCTTGTTGGGAGTGGAGTTTTTGTTTAGGCTCCCATTATCCTTTTCTCGTACATTTATGTTGATAGGTATATCTGGTTGGCATTGCCTAAAAAATGTACTGTGGGGGTAGACAATGCCTTTGCTAATAATCAAAACTCTAGAGTGGACATTTGAATGCCATCCCTGGTAAAGCACCATGGTCTATCGATCATGTCCTCTCTGATTGTCCAAATATTGTACCCCCCTTTGAATGACTCCAAAAGCTAAGCCAGTTATGGAAATTGGCTTGCTTTTGCTCATGTTGCGGCATCATCATTGTAGATGGCAGAAATCTGCTCTGCGCTAGGCTCATACCTCCCTCAGACATGTAGTCTGAGTATGCCTGTCTTCATATAGTCAAGAGAGAGAAGTTTTAAGTCATTAACATGCACTTGTACTATGACAAAGTCATACTGGCACTTGCTGTCCAGGGGCTTGAGTTTGTGTGACCTGACAGATGCTGGCACCAGAAAAGGGACTGACTGTCCCTTTTTCTTTGTGCAGCATGGTAAGATGTACATTTGCATGTCTTACAATGGAGTCTCCCATGACTAGAATATCTGTTTGTGTAGATGTATGCCTTATAAGCGTAACATCTAAAAGTTTGGGACTCCTAATGTTATGTGAGATGGTGGGCTTTGCAGTCAGAGAGTGTTGCTGAGGGTTTTTAATGTTTGTGTTATGATTTGGAGGTCTTTGTGGTTTATGCAAGTTGGTCTTAAGAACCTCGGCATATGATGCATTATGTGTTGTATGAGTGTCACAGCAAGTTGTAGTGTATCACAATACTCTTACTTATTGTAAATCAGACTACAAATCTATGGCACCAGACCAGGCAGAAATAACTAAGTAAGGGTACTTTTAAACAAAAATATAGCAGTAATTATTTGTATGAACATAGATTCTGTAGTTTAATCGCAATGCTTTCACTTATTGCAATGCAGCTGCAGAGTCTATGACACCGTACCAGGTATAAATTCAAGTAGTTACTTTTGGGATAAAAATGAAAAAATTGCAGAAAATTATAGAAATTAAGACAACAATAAGATTAAAGTAAGTAAATATGAAAGAGATGCCCCCCCTTTTGTTGAAAAACATTGTTTGCAATGCCTGGAGGATGCCAAATCAACTCTGCTCCTTTCTTAGTCTTTGGGCCTTACTATGCTTTTCAGAATCCTGATACAAAAAGCTTACCAGAGAAAAGAGTGATATATGCAGTCAGTGCACTCTAGGTCAATGCTGTCATATCTGGACACCAGTTCATTCAGTAACAGTCAAGTAATCTCAAACTCTGTCTGATACAGTCTATAAGCACCGAAAATAAAAGCAGGAAATAGGAAGGGAAAAAGAACTGCATAGCTCCCTTAACAAAAACTAAGGAAATAGTGAGGAGCAAGGATAGCCATGTCCATAATAGGAGTACTGTAGATCAACCAAGCTGTTATGTTTTTGTATGTTTGAAGTAATAATATGCAACATCTGCCACTCTGTCTTTTATCAATCTACTTTGCCTGCAGCCTTAGGATTAGTCTATGGAATGGTGTCACAAGTGATGGGAAACCAGTTAGAAAAAACTACCTGTAGTTTACCGGTGAAACATTCCTGTAGCTTTGCTGTAACATCATAAGGGCAGGTGTGGTCAAGAAGTCTTGGCTGTACAGCAAGAAAAAAGGTACATTGAGACACCAAACAGACTTGCATTGAGGAAGAAGTTGAAGAGAAGAACATGTAGTCATTTTTCTGTGCATGAAGAGAGAGTAATGCTCTTCTGCAAATTTATTTATTTACATTTGTTTACCAGAAAATTTCGACTGGACACAGGTCCTTTTTCAGCGGATGCCCGGGTAGAAAAGCTCCACATCATTAGCATGATAAAAGCAGATACAAAGTTGCAGCAATAGTAAACAACATTACAGGTTGTTGGCTTTAATACAATAACAAAATATTGATTACCAACAGTATATACAGTAAATGTTGCAAGTTGATAGTTTCTTGTTTATAATATTAGTAACAAAGTTGTCAGACAAGATGTTAAAGTATGTAAAGACAACTAGCTATTTCTGACTGTGGTTAGTAGAGGCGGTAGTATAGTTGGGTTAAGAGTCTAGTTGGGGGGGGGGGGGTGTTAGTCTGGATTAGAACAAGGACAAAGCCAGTGCAAATTTAAGTGGAACTTGAGTGCAGTCTTGAAAAAGCCGCTGGAAGGTAGAGTAGTTATAGAGGGTGGAAGATTGTTCCAAAATTTAGATATGGTACATGAAAATATGGCTTCTCCTGCTGAGTTTTTGGGTTTGATAACAGTGAGTTGATTTTTGTTGTTTGATCTTATGGGCCTAGTGGGGTGATAGGGTTGGAAAAGGGTTTGAAGGGAAGGGATGTTAAGGGGGTGGTTAATAAGTTTATGAACGAGGGTGAGTTGATTAAAGTAAAGGAGTTGTGGGTGTTCTAGACAGTTCTATCAACATGACAGAAAATGGAGGTTTTGTATAAACATAATCTGGCATTGATGTTGTCCTGCTTTTGATAGGCCAGAGATGACAAGATTATTGCTGTGTGAGCATCTTTATAAAGCCACAATTTTGAGTTAATGGTTTTCTAACTGAAGTTGGTAAGGTCTTCTGTACAACTTCTGTATGATCTACTCCTTACTTCATACCGACCATCCTTACAATGGCATCAGAGTTTAATATTCTGTTTCCCTTGAATGTATGTGCAATACCAATGCTGAGTGGTATAGCCAGTTCTTTTAAATGATGATACCTATGTCAGAAACGTGCCTTCTGTATGAAATGCAGTTTTGTTTCTCCTGTTTGTACTTGAGCCTTGCTACTGTATTTTTGGGACTGTGGCCTCTCCCATGTGAGAGGTAATGACTCTTGTATTATTGCAGCCTGGGACTCATTTGCAGCACTTTATCATCCGCAGTGGCCAGTGAGGATTACAGCCTAAACTTGTCATTGCAACATAGCAACAATAACTGAGCAGAAATTCTTGCAGTAAGTAATCTTAAAACATTTATTTACAAATAAAAACAAGTATGTAAGCTAATCTTCAGGGCAGGGAGAGGGGAGGGTTAACCAAGAGCTTGACCCAAAACTGACTATTGTAATCGAGTAGCCAGTCGGAAATATTGTAAATGCTTCTTACATCAAGGAACAGTTGGATCTGTTACTTCATTTTGCTTGTCAGTCTAAGAGTTTTAATGCACAACCCTGTGACATATTCTTAGGAAGGTTTTTTCTAAGTAAATAGAGCAGTTAAAAGATTAACAAATGATATATAAGCTAGGTCTTTAAGGTAAAGATGGTGAAGTGTTATTTCAGATGGAATTATTTACGATTCAGAATCGCATCTGATTATTTGACAAATTGACTTGTATCATCGAATCAAATGTTAATTATTATGTTCTAATTCTGTGAAGCTCACCATTTCACTAGAGTAGAGAGCAGTCTAAATCTCTTAATTTCGATACTGCATACACTTACTTTAAATAAGCATTTCAGTGACCTCATGCTAGTGTATTTTAAGTTCTGCTGACCTGAATTGGCTTTGAGGGTTGGAGATTCCTATTTTTGTATTTCTTTTCATGCAAGTAATTAAAATTGCAATGTGTGAAAACATTTGCTGCAATAAAATATGTGTCTGATTAATAGTATATACACTTCTGTTTCTTCTCTGTACTGTATAGGATCATAGGAGGTTACTAGGCTAATGGTCATGGGGGCCTTACCAGCCTAGTCAAGAGTTTATCCTCAAAAAGGAACCTTAGGCAGCACCTGTCACCCCTGTCAGAGGGACACAGGTGGAACCCTGGTACAAATTTGTTGTTTCCCATCCACTCAAGGTTGCGCTTGAAGAGGCTCAGCGAGGTACTCTGTTTGACATGTATGGGAAGTCTGTTCCAGAGATGGGGCAGCCTCTGGGACACAAACCTGTCTCTCCAGCAGGTTTTGTTGTTGCCGCATATTAGATTCAGGCCTTTCATGCGGGTAATGCACGAGGAGTTAGACTTACGGATATGGAGCATCTGTAGTTGAGAAGGGCCCAAGATTGCCTTGTAGGCGAGAGACAGATCACCTCTGAGCAATCTGTATGATACCGAGTAAAGTGATAGTGATTTGAGGCTGTCCACATAGGACAGGTGTTGGAAGCCATGGATTCTCTCTGTGAAGTATTTCTTTGGTCTTTCCAGTTGGTGCAATTCATTGGAGAAGTACATACCAAATGGGGCGTTATACTCAATTATTAGTCTAATGAGGGAGGAGTATAGAGAGGTAATAACCTCCTTTTTTCTGGATGCAATCCCTTTACTTATGAGATTAACCAAGTAAAATGCTTTTTCAACCACTGCCACTGCATGATGGTCGAATATGATATTATCATCAGCCTGAGTACCCAGGTCACTCACCACAGGTTGTATGTTTAGGGGGTTGCCGTTGATGTGGTAATCAGTAGGGGCCGTGTTTCTGCCGAATAGTATGATGATGCATTTTTTGGGTTTAGCTTAAAGCCATGACTTTGGAACCAGTCATTAGATGCTGTGAGACCCTCTTGCAGTAGGTTAACATCATTTGAGGAGTCAATGACAGCACCCAACCTACAGTCATCTACAAACTTGGTCAGCCACAGGAATTTTGTTTGCCTGGCCCTCTGAAAAGTAGATGTCAAACAGTAGGGATCCCAGGAGAGATCCTTGAGGAACTCCACTAGTAACAGGTCTACTCTCGGAAGTGGAGGTGCCTATTTTGACCTTGTGTCCTGTCGGTGAGCCAGTTGGCCAGCCACCTGATGAGATAGGGATTTAGGCCAAGTTGTGTTAGCGTGTTAATGATACCTGAGTCGGGGATTGTGTCAAAGTCTTGGCCAAGTCAATGTAAGTTGTATGTACTGACTTTCCCTCATCCAGGGCCTCGGTGACCGTCTCAAAGAAGTCAACCAGGTTCAACAGACAAGATGTATCCTTGACTAAGCCAAACTCGGTGGGGTCAAGTGCTTGGAGACTGCCTATGTCCTTGTTTATGAGATCCATAATAATACGCTTCATGGCTTTACAGATCAGACTTGTTAAGCTAATGGGGCGGTAGTTTCTAGGGTCAGTAGTTGCACCACCTTTGTGCAAGGGGATAACCATGGCTGTTTGCCAGTCTGCTGGAATGAGGCCTGCTCCTAGGCTGTGGTTGAATAGGGTGCTCAATGGTAAAGCCAGCTGTTGCTGGAGATGGTGCAGAATACAGCCTGGGATACTATCAGGTCCCATGGAAGCTGTGTTGTTTGCCTTGGATAGGGCCTTAAACACTTGATATATAGAGGTGTGAGGTGCAGGCGAGTATCAGGGCCTTTAGGGGGAACAGGGGGGTGAAGTATGTGCTGAACCTATCTGCTAGCAGGTTGGCTAAATCAACAGGATCAGCGTAAGTGATACTGTTAAGTACTAATTCAGAACAAACCTGGGCTTTGCTGTGGAGGTTCCTGACATAGCTGAAGAAGTATTTGTGGTTTCCCTTTAATTTGGAGGCTAGTTTGAGTCATAATTGGCCTTGGAAGTTTTCACTAGTGATTGTAATTTGCTTATTGAGGCTAAGGAGAGAGTTTTTCCCATTTGGAATTTGTTCCTTTTTACCCTTGGACAACAGTTTCTTCCTTTTGTTGTAAAGCCTATTGATAGAGGATGTACACCAAACAGGTTTGTGTTTCCTTGAGGAGCAGGTTTTAGTTCTATTGGGTATAGCTGAGTCCATGCAGTTGTACAGGTGCTTTTAGCATTGGCTTACTATTCAGCATAGTTGCCTGCATCCTCTGAGGAGGGCAGTGATGTGAAGTTACAGATACCCTCGCTTAGGAGGTTGTAGTCATCCTTTGAGAAGTTTTTTAGCTTGATTATGGCTGTGGGGGTTGGGTGAGATAGAAACTTCGAATGAGACAGTCAGATGATCTGATCTCACCAGGGAAGAACATACTATGGGAGTGTTGCAGCGGTCACCCATGTTGGTGAGAACCAAGTCCAGAATGTTATCCCCCCTTGTGAGGGATGAGACAAGCTGGTCTAGTGCATTAGAAGTGATGAAATCAAGGAAAAATTGAGTGAGTGCATTAGTGCAGGAATAGTTCATCCACTATTGGGTAGGTTAATTGAAGTCACCAAGGATCAGAATGTTAGGCGGTGTCTTCCTGACTTCATTTTGGATCTGGAATCCCAGTGGTGACAGGTGGCGGCCATCTCTGGCAAAGTAATGAGGCCTGTCAACCATGTCATCCCAAGCAGACAAATACTGGATCCCTTTGGAATGACACAAGAAACTAAGCCAGTTGTTGAAGTCATTTTTTGTTGGTGTTGTGGTAACATTCTTAGTGAAGGTAAGATGTTGCTTAGGGCTAGGGTCACACCTGCCAGAGACACATACTCTGAGAGCTCAATCATGTCTCTTCATATAGTCCAGGGAGGTACGTCTCAAGTCATTCATGCCAACATGGACAATGACAGAGTCATACTTGTACTAATTGTGGAGAGACTTAAGTGCGTGCATCATGTGGCGGATTCTGGCACCAGACATACAACTGACCATTACTTTCTCCTTGCTGAGCCTGGTGAAGGTGACATCCGTGTGTCTCACAATTGAGTCACCAATGACTGTTATGTTTGGTTTACTGTTATGCCTTATGGGCTGTGATGGTTTATTGTTCTGCCTTATGAGCTGTGTTTGTGAGACACTGGTGTGTTGTCCGTTATGTGTGATGTGTTTGTTATGTGTGGAACGTTTGTGAGTGTGTTTTGTAGGTCTCTGCTGTTTCAATAAATTTTTATTGAGGACCTCTACATAGGTGGGTGTGTGTTGTGCTTGGCTATGTGATGCGAGTGGTATGGTGTTTGTGCTGGCAATCTCCTCTTTGTCAGGAGGTACTGACTGTGGTGCAAGAGAGCAGGGATTCCAGGTTAGTGATGTAGATGCATTTCTCGCAAGTAGAATTATGTGTTAGGAGAAGAGGGCTGTCAGTAAACATGAGGCAGTTGCTACACTCTCTCAGTATGCCCATGTTGACCAGGCTGGCCGGAGAAACTGATGGGAATTGTCGATAGTGTTCAGAATACTTGGACGGACTTATGAAGAGAGAGTTTTGATAAGGGTTTGTCCACAAGAGTGTAGACCACAAAAACTTTAAATGTAAAGTAACTGGCTTTAAGCACAAGTGCTATAACCAAAACTAAGATGCTTAGAATAATAGATACATTTAATCAGGCTACTAACAAGCAGTAATAAATGCAGCAGAATAAACTTTTGCACTTGAACACTTAAGAGCACACAGCAAACACAAAGTAATAAATTAGGAAGAACACCATTACAGTAAAAGCAGGTGAATAAAGTGTACATTTTTTTTTTTTTTTTTCTTTGAGTGGAGAGGGAGGAAACAAAAGATAGCTCAAGATTAAGAAACTAAGGGAGTAAGCATTCCCAAATGCCTTCTCTCTCTACTCAGTAGACTGAGCTGATGAGATGGGACAGGGAGGAGTGTCCAAAATCAAAGAAGCAAGTGGGTAGTCCTTCTCAAATGATCTCTCTTTACTCCGTTGAGTGAGCAAATGAGATGGGAATGGGAAGAGTGACCAAAATCAATTTTACAGCAGGGGTGGACGATTCCAAAGCCACCAACTTTAAGAATACAACAACACTTGGTAGGGAGGGTGGGAAGTGGGAAACAAGCACTGAAGACAGAATACATCATTAGTCTGGCAGTTCAGAGCACAATTAAGGTTGCAACCTGCAAATTAATTTCATCCTGTAGTCTTGAGTTTGATTCCCTCTGGCTTTCTTTACTATATCACTCTTGTCATTTAACCAAATAGTACTCCTATGTTACCTCTGAAAGAAGAGAGCTCTGTATAGTGTGTGCACACACACACACACACACACACACACACACACACACACACACACACACACACACACACACACAAAAAAAAAATCACCTGAGCAGTAAAATGTTTGTGGTACAGGAAGTAGCAAGCATTTGTTAGTGTTGAAAGTTTTCATAATTTACTTGACAGATTGCATAAACTCCTTTCACCTTTTTAAGAATCAAACAATAAATGTTGGTCTGAATCTGAAGAAAAATGCCATCTCACATTCTTGATCTGGCTGTATACAAATGTGAACCTTGCAAAATAAGCATTGGTTAACTTGGTGAAAGTTTCATTATGATAATGAATGACACACAGTGCTACCCAAGTAGCAGTTTAGACTATAGTGTTAAGGTTGTGAGCTACTAATGAACTTTGTCCTATATTTTTGGTTTCAATCCCCTTGGTATCCCCCTGCCTACTGTGCAACTTTTAGGACTTTTATTAAATAAATGATGCTTCTAGGACGAATCTAAACAGAGGCACTTGTGTTTTGTAGACTTGTTTATTTTACATTTATTTTCCAGGAATGTTCAACTGTGAGGGCCCATTTTTAGTGTCGTTCCTCAGAAAAATGTCCAGATGGTACAAATGTTTATATTTTTAATGCTATACATATATTTGTCATAGATTACAGCATGCAAGTGAATGAAAGAGAATAAGAATCTCCTAGGAAGTAGCCCTGGTGATGAGCATCTATATTCACAATGTATCCCTTCAAAGTACATGTCAGATATATCTTACCCGAGAAAAGCTTATTGATGATTTTCACTGTAAGATGACTAGAAGAACATTACATAGAAAAAAAATCACCATCTCTTGTGTCTGTAAAACTGGCTGGCAGCCACTACAAATACAAATTGCTGAAAAATGCCCAAATTGTAATGCTGTATTTACTTTTGTGGCTATAACTTTGTAACTCCGTTCAAAATACTTGCTCCCCAAATGTTTAATACTGCAGTTTTTGAAATTTGTCATAATTCTCATTTTTCAGATTCATATAAAATTGTATTCTTGTAATCCAAAATCGTGTTTTACATTTGTCTTTCAAAAATAGCCTTCACTGCCTTGCGAATGAGATAGTGCCATAAAAATGGCACCAACTTTTAGAATAGACGTATTAAATCATAAAAAATGAATTGGAACACCGTTATTTAACATGCCCTACTTAAAATTGGTTTCCATGCCCCTGATGAATGTGCATTGTTACTACTTCGGGCATGCAGAGCTAACAATGGGCTGGATTCAGAAAGGGACGCTGCCAGTGCTAAGCCTATCATGTGCTGGTGCCATTGCTAGTGACCCTTTCTGTTTCAGAGACAGGACTACTGTAGTGGTCCTACAGAGTGTGTAGCATCATTGCGGTGGGCTGTCTCCTTGACCAAGCTATATACTAATAACACATTCCAGAGGAGTGGCCTGTGCACATTTGTCTTGCGGTCTTCCACTGAATTGCCTGAGGGCAAGCATTTACCCAGTTTGCGATTAGAGAATCACTCAGCTGTACAAGTTAGCTTGGTGTGTGTGTGTGTGTGTCTGTGTGTGTGTGTGTGTGTGTGTGTGTGTGTGTGTGTGTGTGTGTGTGTGTGTGTGTGTGTGTGTGTGTGTGTGTGTGTGTGTGTGTGTGTGTGAGAGACTGTGTGGCTGCCCAGATGGTTGCTGTAAGGGGGGTGGGTTACATAGGGAATAAGTGAAGTAAGTGTGTGTGTGTGTGTGTGTGTGTGTGTGTGTGTGTGTGTGTGTGTGTGTGTGTGTGTGTTTATGGGTGAATGTATCTATGAGTGCGACTGGGGCTCTCACAAATTTAAACTCCCTTTAATTGATAAGCAAGCCCTGCAATATTGGAGGAGCATTAGACACCAGGGAAATGTAAATAGTACTGTAAACTCACATAAAACAGATTTGCAGCACTAAAGACATAATGAGGGTGCACTTAGACACCAGAGATACTCTTTAAATATTATCCTGAAGTCACATAAAAAGTTAATAGAACAAGCAGGTAAGGGCTTTGAACCCTGTATCCTTGGTACATAAAGTAACTCCTTAACCAAGCAGTATTTTAGCCCTCAGTCAGAGTAGTGGAACTGATATACAAACAGTCATGTTGAAGACTTCCTTACAAAGCTTGGAGACACAGAAGACAACACCAGGGAGCAGTAGTAAATATTACTCTGATTAATTTAAAAGTAAGATCTACAGGGTTAGGATCACCAGTGCATTTTCTGCACACTAAGAATGATCATCTGTGATTTATGAGAGAAAGTGAATCAATAAGAGACTATGTCAGGGAAATTCTGTAAATTAAGGGTTATGCAGGAGTTAAAGGGATGTCTGTGTGGCAATGGGTGTGGGTGTTTGAATGTGTGGATGAATAAATGGGGGGTGTCTGTGTCAGTGCAATGTATAGGTTGCCAGAGGTGATTACCACAGGAAAGTCCTGATTAGCACTAGCGCTAACACCATGTGATTCAGAAACATGCTAATTAGACAGTAATGAGGTCTTTCCTCATTGCAGCTTACATGTCTCTGGATTACATATTCCATGATCACGGAATTGGACACTTGTGATCTCCACTCTTGGCACCCTCTATGGATTCTTTATGAATCCCAGGGAATGTTTGTACCACACTATATTTTTTTATCTCATTTTACCTAGCAGCCACCAGTGACCAACACAAACATTTTCAGTTACTGATTTTTTTGATGCTGTCTTGTGATGCAGTGGCATTGATGTTTCTGGTTTGTATAGTAGAACATAATCCAGTGTAGGTTTTTTCTCAAATGTGCAGTGTTCCATATTTTAACCCAAACTGAGAGCATAATCATGACAAAATGTAATTTTTTTCCCAGATTCAAAATTAGCTTGATCACTTTTATTTCATATGATTTTTGCATTCTTATACCACTTTCCTTTCCAAACATAAGTATTTCCTGCACTTTATTCCACAATGTGGAGGGGGTGGTGTTGATATAATGGGGGTGGAGTTGACATAATAGTTAAGGTACTTGCCTTACAGACACAAAGTGCAGGGTTCGATTTTCAGATGGGATAATTAGTAGGCTTAAAATGGCCTGGATGGCAGTTAGCCTAGTACTAACCTATGAACTGTTTGTGACCATAAGGTGTCAGTTTCGGGATTGCTCTTCCATTTTTGAAGCTGACCTCAAATAGTGTTGAAATGCTAATCCATGTAATAGTGAAATGAGTGTGATTCTTATATTTAGATCAAAAGAGCAGAACTTCATTGCTTTTTTCCATTATTAAAATTAGAACAATATGTGATATGTTTTACTACACAGTACAGTTCTGGGACTCCTGTTTTCTTTTACTTTACAACTGAGTTATTAGAACCGATGGTTCCTCACTGACTATTGCAGATGAGCAGTCCCCTCAGGCTCTTTCGAATATTAAGATTATTCTTTTGGTAGTCCCTGCCTTTCTCATCACTGTGAACTGAACATTATTGCTAATTCATATTTTCTATTAACCAAAGCGTCTATCTCACAAATATTGCTTGTTTGGACAGACTAACAACTTACAAATTATAATTTCTTGTTTTCCTCAGGCTAACAACTTACAAAGTATAGTTTTTTGTTTTCCTTCTCTGTATTTAATCTCCCTACACATCCTTTGTTTTGAGATTTGTTGTCTAGTTAAATGTCAGAGCAGTCTCTGACTATCTTCTCTGCTAAATGAACTCTACTGTGACATGCCAAAGTTTTTTTTAAAGCATGGCATGACACTATGTATTGTACAATTTCAGTCTCTGTTTGTTTCTCGCTCTCTCTCAAACACACACACACACACACACACACACACACACACACACACACACACACACACACACACACACGCGCGCACGCATGCACACATGCACACACAAAGTCGTTGAATTTGAGGTCTAGTCTGAGCTGCATTTTTCCCACACTAGCATTTTTTCAACTTTTCTTTTTTTTTAGCCAGTTGGAAATACATGATGCACTTGCCTTACTAGGCAAAAGTGGATATTTCAGCACTGTGTCTAGCATCAGTAACTTAATATCTCCTGATTAAGGCCTCATGCCAACTTGAAAGCCTGAGTAACTGAAAAACTTCTGTTGGCCCAGTAAAAGTTATTACATCACATCACATCTGTGTTCCTGTGTCTTGCTGTTTTTTGTTAGTTGACCAGTACAGCATTTCTCTCCTTTTTTTCTTCCTGTGCAATGAGTGCTTTTAAGTGTACTGTCATTTTGGCTTACGTTCAGGCTACTCTCACTGCATTATTGGAGATCAGTATTTCTTATTTCTTTTTATCCATCTAAAGCCCTTATTTTTTTCGTCTCCTAACCATCTCTCATGTTTCTTTTTCTGTCTCTTCCTCATTCACGTCTTAAGCGACTTTTATTTCTAGCATTTATACTTTAATCAGTGTATCAATTGTAGCAGTGTTGTGTTTTGTACAGTACCTGCTATTTCATCATTTTATCAACACACAGAATTCCTACTTTCATGTTATCAGTTTAGGTATATGAAACTTCTTTCTAGACTTTTTCCCCTGTGTCATTATAACAGACACTCCTTAGTATGTAAATGTGTTGTTCCCGAGAAGCTTACATCTTAAAATTGGTTTAGTTTGTCTTGCTGATGAAAAGGAAGTGGAATAGCTTTTCCTTCTATTGTAGTCTGGTGTAATGTTTTCTAGGGCAAAGGACTGTTTAATTATAGTGCCTACATATCTGGGACTGGTTATCTTGTAAGAGCTTCTATTATTAACAGTTCAGTACTCTCCAAGTAGCAGGTAGTTAGAATGTTAGTTAAACAAGAATATTTAAAGAACATGCCCTTTGAAGATAGATAAATAAACCTGTGTGCAGTTATCATCTCTCTCTATATTTTACATGCGAATGCACTGTTTGCCTTATTGGTTAAGTAAAGTGTATTCACTTTTTATGGTCTTGTGGCTGGTCTTTTCATGTAAGCATTGTTACTATTTATTATTTGAGAGGAGAGTTATTTAACACTGTAGGTTATGTTGTGGATCCTGTCGTCACTTAGCTAGATTGTGCTTACTGTCAGTGAAAGTATTAATTGTATGATTTCATTTTTGGTTTAATCAAGATCCTTACTTGGGAGTTTTCTGTATGTATATGTGGGTGGGTGTTGGAGAAAAAATAATGTGTTAAAGGCAATTCTCATTGGTAATAGGAACTGGAAGCACTGATTCACAGAGAAGGAGCAGTAAGAAAGAGACAAGGGGTGCTAGGTCATGGACTCAAATCTTAAGGTGGCCTGCATGCAGTTTAATTTGGGGCTGGCTGTTGAAATCCAAACCAAGAACAGCAGTGCTCAGTTCTTACACTCTTGGGGACAGTTTGTATTTTCAGTTGATTATTACTTTAAACTCTTTAAAAAAAAAAAAAAAAAAAAAAAACTTTTACCTGCTAGATGCCAGTTGTCTGACTTGAGGCCATCCTTCTGGTGCCAGCTTGGAACTTTTCTTCACATTTGGTGGCAGTGTATCCTACCATTCCTCACAGAGAGCAGTGTGAGCCAGAGTAAAGAACATTTTCAAAATGTAACTGCAGAAGTGAGGACTGCAGCTAAGGGAATGCCTGAAAGAAATGGAGGCATGTACTGGTTATAGGTAAACAAAAGAGCTTTAAGAAAGCAGCACAACTTAAAAAAGGCTTAACAGGAATCATTCTAGAAACAGGAGAAGAAAGCAACTTAAGTATTTTGATAGGAGGACTTCATTGCATTTGATTCATTCAAGTATAGGTCCTGAGTGAACATAACCTAGGGAAATAAATCAGTGAGGCCTGGTAGGATTTAACACAAAACACTGAAATAAATGAGCAGAGAAATATTGCTATGACCTTTGTAGTTAACAAATCATAATAAGATATAGTAGTACCAGCGGACTGGAGAAAGGCTGATGTTACACTGCTTCAGAGAACTGGAAACTGTTTCGGTTGGTATGATAACAGACTTGGAGTACATCCGTGGAACAGAATTATTGACTATTTAAGGCTGAAAAGGGCAACATTTATAGAGCAGGTTGTTAAATTAGCAGTTTGGCAAATACATGAATAAAAACTACTAAATAATTCTTTGACAGACTTAATTTAACACATTGTCAATTACTGAATTACACTACAATTGTTGGATTATAATTAAAGCTCTTAGCAGCTACTTACTAAATGGTATAATTACATGTTCCTTGGGGTTCTAATTAAGGCAAGACAGTGAGAGGTGTGTTGGAAAGACTTCTGCATTTGGGGTGATTTAAAAAAAATGTTTAAATTGTACTTGTAAAAGAAAATAGTTTTTAATAAATGAGAGTTCTCATACAAGATGTATGTGAATCTCATTTAAAAACAATTAGGTAGGGTAGGCAGCTGCTGTGGGAATGCAGTAAAACATCTGAAATTATTTTTAGATGCACCTGGAATGGTATTATTAGCAGAAAAGTTATATTTTGATTATACAGTTCACAATGGTGAACAGTATACCACTATGAAGATAATTGTTTTGCACAGACATTAATAGACTTGATATTGTACAGGGAAGGCAATAGTGTTACATGGCTTACACCACAAGATATATTCACATTCAGCAGGAACTTCATATGTGTATACCCTGAAAAAGTGGAGACTGAGAGTATGATAGAAACATTTAAGGATCTTTGTGAAGTTAAGAGGAACTACAGTAGAATATAACTATTCTCCTTACTAACTTGTGCCAGTGTAAGTACTTTTAATGTTTACCCCACTTTTCTCATATTCCTAAGTTCTTTTCTTGTGTATTGCCCTTTCTCTGTGCTGCACTTTTGAAATTCTACTTGGGTATCAGGATATAATATTCCATATTGCCCATCAAATTCACAAATTTAAACTGGGTCTGCTGTGATATACTGTCATGTTCTCACCTTTCTTTTCTTGCTGCTGTTTCCATTTTGATGGAGGAGGGATTAGGAATGGTATGCTTCCCTTTTGAGTCTGCTTTCTTTTATGAGTGTTTCTTTATCACCTCTTGCTACTTTAATTATATTCATTATTTTTCTTCTTTCCTTTATTAATTGTACTTTGACTTCATTATTCTTTTTGTCTCATCTACCAGGCGGTCCTTGTTTAAGCAATAATTTACAACTTGGTGTGGGTATATCAGGATTTACCCACGGTTGGTTTGGTTTAATAACTAGGGTGAAGCCAGCCATGGGTAAATCCTAATAAACCCACATGCAGGACTGAGTTATTGCTTTAATACAAATGACATTATTAAAGAAATTGTTTACCTTTCTTAAATCATGTCTTTGTATAATGGCACTTCAGTCTTCTTCTGTATTGTTTTCTGTAGGCTGATGTACTGAGTATGTGTATGGGACTGGAATTCCTAATCTTACATGCTATATCAGTACAGTGCAGAGAAGCAACTGAGAGAAGAGTCTTCATTGCTGTTTTTCAGTAAAAAAAAAAAAATCAAGATTTTAATAAGGACAGTGCTGAAATTGATTTTCAGGTATTTTGCAATATCCAATGGCATATACAACAGAAAGTCTATCTGCTCAATGGTACTTTGCCACTGTGACTTTTTTTTTTTTGGTATATGCTCGATTTACAATAGGCATGCTGGTTGGACTTGTTCGATCAGTGTCCATGTTTTGGAGTGCAAAGGAACTCTTAGTGTATAATAAACATTGTTGCACTGTAGCAAATAGGTTTTACTAAAACTATTCTATTTGTTCCTGTTTTCGAATTTTAAACAATAAAAAAACTCAAACTTGCATCCTTTTTCACATGTGATAAAGTCGTAATTGCTGCTTAGTTTTGCTTTGGATTTGATATGAAGGTCCATATACTACATATATTTATTTATTTTATTCATATTACATTTGTTTATGAGGAAATTCCAACTGGACAGATGTTCTTTTTCAATAGAGGCCCTGGGAGAAACATAAACAACAAGAAAGTTTTGTATAAATACAGAAATATTACAAAAGATAGACATACACAGATACACGCAATATATACAGGAAGGTTTCACATGATTACATTTTACACATATTGACACAAAGTTTTTATACATTCAATTGCAAACACATAGTGATTATATCTTTAACATGTAATTTATGCATTTGTAGGCATTTTGTTCCAAGGGAAACCAAAGAGAATATGCTTCATTTCCAAAAGTAAGTTTGTAGGTCAGTTTTACCTTGAAAATTATAGTTGGGGAGTGTGAAGTTACTGTGCAGGTAAGGATATAATAAGGTTAATAAGACTGGGATGGCGGGGACTGAGTAAGAATTTAGTGAAGCCTGCCTAGGGCTAGTACACGTGCACAACTTTGAGTTCAATAATTGGGATTTGAATTTTAATGTTTTTTTTTAAACTGGAAGGTGTTTGTAATGGACCATATATCTGTAGGCAGTGAATTCTGAGTTTTTGCTATACATGTAGAATAAAGGGAATCTCCTGCAGAGTTGTTGGCTTTGTTTAAGCCTTGAAAGATTATTTGTTGAGCGTAAAGATCATTTATTACTTTAAGGAAGTAGAAGGTTTTGTAGGGCAGGGGGTTTATCTGGTTGGTTGAGAAGTATACGGGCCATAGTAAGTTGGATGTGTGTTAAGAGATTAGGTAGTTCTAGGCAGTTACTTTCTTCGAGTGCTAAACAATGATAATGATTGGTAGTTGATTTTTACGTGCCGAGTTACCAGCCCTGACGCACAACCTTCAACGAAGGTACGCCCATTCTAGTTGTGGTCTGTTTCAAATTTGGCATGTTTTTTTATCGCAAGTATCCAACTTTGCTAAGTAATATTTTTTATGTTTGTGAGAATAGGTGAGGCATAAAGAAGTGCTGAGATCAGATGGTTTCTTGCCATAGCGGCCTTTGTGCTATTGGTTAGATGCTGCTTATTTCTATAGAGTGTGGCAAGTTTTTTATAAACTTTTTTACTATTTGGGCTATTTGTAGGTCAGATTTCATGGCATTGTCAATAGTAACACCTAGAAGTTTGGTTTGGGATACAGGAGTAATGGTTGTATTATTTGTAGGTGTGAGGATAAACTGCGTGTGTGTGGATCTTGAACTCTGATTGGAAAAGCATGAGTTTGGTCTTGTTAATGTGTAGGATGAGTTGGGCCACTGATAGCCAAGTTTCTACTGCAGAGAAAGACTGTTGTGTTATTTGTTGTAGATGTTGCCATTTTGGTGCAGCACATATTGATGTGGAGTTGTCTGCATGATTGGACAAGGGAGGCATGCAGAGTCGCAGTGTTCAAATTATTGGTGAAAAGCGTGAATAGTAGCGGACCTAGAATGGAGCCTTGGGGGACACCTAGATTAATGGGTAGTAGGGCATATGTATCCTGTTACCATTTTACTGCCTGCTGGCACCTGGTTAAATAGTGATTGAATAAGAAAACACTTCACCAACAACGAAAATAGCAACCCAGACTGAAAAAATAAGTATCTTTTATTATAACTTCTGATTCACACGGAAAGGATTGACAGATTGATAGCTCTTTCTCGATTCTGTGGGTGGTGGTGCATGGCCGTTCTTAGTTGGTGGAGCGATTTGTCTGGTTAATTCCGATAACGAATGAGACTCTGCCATGCTAACTAGTAATGCGGCCCCGTGCGAATCAGAAGTTATAATAAAAGATACTTATTTTTCAGTCTGGGTTGCTATTTTCGTTGTTGGTGAAGTGTTTTCTTATTCTTTGAGGAGCTATTAAGCGTATTTTGGTAAATAGTGATTGAACCAGGTAAGTGCAGAATAACCAAGATCAAGTTGTGAGTACCTTTATATGTTCACTGTGAGAGACTGTGTCAAACATTTTTGATGGGTCTAGAAAGATAGAGGATACCATTTTACCATTATTTCTGTGTTGATTAATGATATTAGTAAAAGACATTAGGGTAGAAGTAGTACTGGTTGATATGGGCATCCTGAGACAGTTTAGCAGCTGCCTCATGTATACAGACAACCCTCTACTATTACTCCTAGGAACACAATATGTGAGAGATGCAATTACATTAAGAACCTAGAATCCGTGCTGTCTCAATCACAAGCCAGTGCATCTGGCACTGAGGAGGTTGTCTGCACAAACACTACAAAACCACATCTCTAACACTACCCACACCTGTACAACACCCTCCTACATATGTGGAGATTCTCAACAAAAACATACCTAAACAAAAGAGACCTCTGAGGCAAAAGCACACATGCACATCAGAACCCACACCACCAAGCACCACACAAGTGTCTCGCAGCTTATAAGGCCCAGCCACAAGCCCAACATACTAGTCATAGGAGACTATCGTGAGACACACAGATGTGCCCCTCACTAGGCAAGACAAGGAGAAAGTCACGGTAAGTTGCTTGTCAGGTGGTAGAATCTGCCATATCACATACACACTCATGTCTCTTAACCACAGGAACTCTTATGACTCTGTTATAGTCCATGTTGGTGTGAATGACTTAAGACATACCTCTCTGGACTATATGGAGAGAGACATGAATGAGCTTGCTGAATATGTCCCTGGTAGGTATGTCCCTAGCCTTAAGCAGCATCCTGCCGTCACCCAGAATGATGCCTCAGTACAAACAGAAAATGATTGACTTTAACAACTGGCTTAGTTTCTTGTGTCATTCCAAGCGGATCCAGTACCTGACAGCCTGGGAGGGTATGATTGACAGACCCCGATGCTGTGCCAGAGATGACCATCATCCGTCTCCCCTAGACTTCAGGCTTCTGGCAAAGGCACTTGCCTCCCCCACACTGCCTTTTTTAGGCAAAGTCATGAGGACAACATTACCAACATGAAAAAGTTTTCTAAATGAAATTTAAAGGTCATGCTGCTAAACGCTGAGAGTCGTAACGTGAAACTGCACCCATTGCAAGCATTCCTCACCCTGGAAAATGCTGACATTGTGCAGTCACTGAAACCTGGTTCAAAGTTGCAAAAAGCACTCCAGTCTTATCAGGTTACTCATCCTACCATACTTTCAGACCCCAAATGGAGGGCTGCAAAGCCAAAGGAGGAGGAGTTTTAATATTTATCAAAGACGTACACACCTTCAGGCTGGTCAGACAGTATAATGCACAGGAGACACTCCAGGTACAGTTAACTGTTGACAAAACACCTATTCAAATCATAGTTGGCTACAGACCCTAACCATGACTCAGGACATCCACGCCACTTATCTGGATTTACTTGAATCCATCAAGATTCAACCCTCTACCCTGAACATGGCTGACTTTAACTACCCAAACACCCAGAGATTCCTAGACTTCATCAACACCAATGCACTGGATTAGCTGGTTGACACCCCCATGGCAGGTGAAAATATCCTAGACCTGGTACTGAACAACATGAGTAGCTATTGTAGCATCCCTACAGTGTCATCCTCCTTGGTAATTCTGACCATAATACGATCACTTTCAAAATCAGAATCTCCCCTGACCTCCCCTTGCCAGGATCAAACAAAGAAACTTTTCCAAAGCTGACTTCAACCTCCTGAGAGGAGGTATAAGCAGCTTCACAGTCACTGTCCCTTCCATTGGAAGTAGCACTAATGTCCAAGCCTACACCAAAAAACTATATGAGCACCTACATAACTGCATGGACTCACCAATATCTGACATGACCAAATCATCTTCCTCAAGGAAGAGTAAACCTTTCTGCTGGACAGCAGCAATAAACATACTCCATAATAAACAGGAAAAAAATTGCTGTCCAGAACCAAGAGGAGCAGATGCCAAGTTGGAAGCAATCTCTCCTTTGTCTGAACAAGCAAATAAGATCACTGGTAAAATCCTCTAAAGCTAACTTTGAGTTCAAATTGGCCACATCCACTAAGGACAGTCACAAGGCTTTCTTCCCATACGTCTGCAGTTTCAAAGGTAACACCCAGATCTGCTCTGAACTGGTGGTGAAGAACACCACATACACAAATGCCGTAGATATAGCCAACCTGCAGGCAGACAGGTTCAGTGAAAACTTCACCCCCCTGTCCCCTATCAGTAAACCAGGACATCCCCAGGACCTTCCCCCCTCCTCTCATCAGCAGGGAGCAGGTCTTTAATACCCTCTCAAAAGAAAAAGATACAGCCTCCATAGGACCCGAAAACATCCCTGTCTGTGTCCTACATAAACTCAGGCATGACCTCTCAGCACCATTAGGCACCCTATTCAGCCATAGCCTGAGCACCAGCTTTGTCCCAGCCAAATGGAGGTCAGCCACTGTCATCCCTCTACACAAAGGTGGAGCATCCACTGACCCAGGCAGTTATATGCCCGTCAGCCTAACTAGCCTGATCTGCAAGGCCATGGAATGCATTATCATGGACCTTATAAACAAAGACATTGGCAACCTCCAAACACTTGATCTCACACAGTTTGGTTTTGTTAAAAGGAGAATGTGTGTGTTAAACTTGGTTGACTTCTTTGAAACGGTCACCAAAGCCATGGACGAGGGTAAGATGGTGCACACCACCCACTTTGACCTAGCCAAAGCCTTCAACATTATTCTCCACTTGGGCGTAATCACTAAACTCTCCCAGCTTGGCATCAACCCATATGATACCAGATGGGGAGCTAACTGGTTCACTGATAGAACCTACTCAGTCAAAACAGGATAAGCCATCTCTAGTAGTAGACCTGTAATGAGCAGCGTACCCTAAGGATCGGCCGTGGGGCCTCTACTGTTTGGCTTGCACCTCAGAAAAGTATATCCCAAAACCAGTAGTCTGCGGCTGACCAAGTTTGCAGATGACTGCAAGCTGGGCACTGTCTTAAATTCCCCTAATGATGTGAACATTCTCCAAGAGGGCCTTACCCAAACTAATGACTGGTGCCAGAAGCATGGCCTTAAACTGAATGGCAAGAAATGCATCATTATCCCATTTAGGGAAAATGGTGTCCACACTAATTATCACATTAATAATAATGTACTAAGCATGCACTCAGTTGTGAAGAACTTGGGCACTCAGGTTGATAGTAACCTGACTTTTGACTACCACGTTGCCTCCATTGTATGGCAGACTTTCTATATGGCCCACCTGATAAGTAAGGGTATTTCATCTAGAAACAAGGAGGTCATAACATCCCTCTGCTCCTCCCTTATCAAAGCCATTATCGTATACAATGCCCCCTTCAGCATGTACCTTGCCAAGCACATGCAGCAGACGGAGAAGCCACAGAGGTTCCTGACCAGGAAAATCCAGGGTCTCTAACACCTGTCCTATACAGATAGGCTAAAAGCCCTGTCCCTCTACTCAGTCTTGTACAGACTGCTAAGAGGTGACCTGTGTCTGGCTTAAAAGGCCATCTCAGACCCAACCTTGATAGAGCTTTTGCATATCCATAAGTCGAGCTCCACTCATGCAACCAACACACAAGGCCTCAACCTGGTCTGGGACATTAATAGAACTTTGTGGGATAGATTTGTATCCCAAAGACCCCCCCCATCTGTGGAATAGACTATCTCTCCATGTCAAGCAGAGTACCTCACTAGCCCTCTTTAAGAGGAACCTGGATGACTGAATGGGAAACAGAAAATACAGCTCTGGAATCCCACTTGTGTCCCTGCTGGGCAGGGGAAATAGGTACTGACTTTGTGGGAACATGGGCAAAATTCTTGGCTGGGCTTATAAGGGCCTCCAGGCCAGTAGCCTAGTTTTGTCCTATGAACCTACTGTGATAGGGCTGAAAATCATATTTGGTTTTGGATAGGAAGTTGTTATTAAGTAGATACTCCATGATTTGTGTGTGAAGCAATTGGTCTGTAATTGGATAGTTCTGTTGCCCCATTTATGTAGTAGTGTAATGTGTGATATTTTCCAGATTGCTGGAACTTGGTGTTCAGAGATTCATTGTTTTTTCAGGATGAATACTGGGTAAGAGATGGCATCCACTCCTGTTTTAAGATATTCAGCTGGTAGGTTGTCAGCTGCTAGGGTCGTTTGTTTGAATTTTTTCAGGTTTATTTTAATATCTGAGTCAGGTTGGAGGGAAAAAGTGTTGCTATTTGTACTTGTTATGGGAATATCTGAAAGTGGGGTGGAGCAGTTGTTTGTGAGAGGCAGTATTGATTAGGTAAAGTGTTTATTAAATTGCATAGCTATAGAGTATAATTTGTCAGAAGCTGTAGGCGTAGGATTGCTGGAGTTTCCAGAGTGCAGGATTTTATTAATAGCTGAACAAAACTTCTGTGCATTATTTTGGTGTTTAAATTGAACATCTTGATATTAATTAATCTTGTCCTGTTAGATATTTTTTTGCTTTATTTCTAAGTTCTTGATGAGCTTGTTTGTTTACTTGTGTCTTTTTTATTTATTTATTTTTTGCTGTACTTCCCAAGTTTTTTTCCTCTGTTTTAACACTGATCAGATTTGTTTGGATAACCACAGGGTATAATTAGCTTTTATTGTGACGGTTCTTGGAGGAGCTAATTTGTTCAGAATGTTCAGGAAAAGTGCATTTAAAATATTCTACAGCTTCCACTAGAGGGAGATATTTTAGTGGTGCACAGTTGCAGAGCTTGATGGTGGATATGAGATTTAGATGGTTGAAATTCCTTTTATTCCTGACTACGTGTTTGTTTTGCTGGATTTATTTGTTACCTAATAAGAAAGGTTGGGAGATGGTCACTAAGACTATTTGGTAGGTAGCCAGCTTGTAATGAGAGTGAAGGGCTATTTGTTAGTATCCAGTGTAGGATGGAGTGCCTTTTTGTTGATTAGTCAATTTTTGTGGGAGTTTGAGTTGTTTGTGTGATGTCATGGAGGTTAATGTGGTTTGTAGGATTTGGTTACAAGTAGACCAATCTGTATTGAGATCATCCATGATGATAGTTTCCTGTGGAAGAGATTTAGTGGACCAGATGAGTGTGTGTTCTAGAGTATAGTTGTCATTTCCTGGAGGTATATAGATACCAATTATGTTTAAGTATTTTTTGGGGTTGATTTGTAATTTAGTAAGAATCACATCTAGGAATGCTTAGTTGTAGGACTTCAAGAATAAGGGAGATTTTAAAGGCAATGGCTATACCTCCTCCTCTCTTGCCCTTTCTGTCTACCCTGTATACACTGTAACCTGGAGGTAGGACTTCATTACTGTTAATTTCAGATTTTATCTAGGTTTCAGTGATAAGAACAGTGTCTGGTGAGTAGAAAGTGAGAGTTGTGTGGAGTTTTTGGGTTTTGTTTACAATACTTCGGATATTTAAATTTAGTAATAGAAGGTCAGTCAGATGCTTTGCAAGGGAGGTGTAGTATAGTTTGGTTGCTATATTGGGAGTGTAGGTTGGTACTGGGGCCTGTTTGTGGGTTGATATCTACACTAAGGGTTATTTGTGAGGCTATGTATGATCTTGAAGAGTTAGATTATGAATTTATTGTATTTCAGGGAGATATGAGGATTGCTTTTGTTGTGGGATTATCGTATGGGAAAATTGGCCAGTGTTCATAGGTTGGTATGAGACTATCAGCCATAGGGCCTATACAAGCCTAGCCATAATAATTCCCTGGATATTTCTTCCCACAATATTTGCTTCCCTGGACCCCTGTCTAGCAGGGCGACTGACATGATCCCTGGGGTGACTTTCCTATCTCCCATCCAATAGTCAAGGTTCCTTTTGAAGAGGGCCAAGTAGATGCTCTGCTTGACATGTATGGGCAGTCTATTCAGAGTTTGGGGAGTCTGTGTGTCAGTCTGGGTAACAGATGCAACAGTGTTCGTAGTTTTGTGCATTCAAGGTGAAATGTTAATCTGTAGAAGTTTTTTCTGTTTTGGATAGGGGAAAATAGTATTATAAGGGGCTGTTTACTTAGGTGAATGTGGTATGAGGTGAGATGTGCTGCTACAGAGAGAATTATAATAGTAGTAGCAGTAAGGATGAATAACCTGTTACATTAACTGAATGTAGAAGTAATGCGTCTTTAAGAACTTTATTTTATGTGTTGTAAATTATGAAAGACTATTACTATTTAAGTATGATGTAACAAATTATGAGTATGATTGATTCAAGAGATTAGTGGAAGTGGTTAGTTTAAATTAAATATAGGTGTAGTGCGGTGTGGGTGGGAAATGGGAGTAGGGTAAGGGAATGCAGCAGCTAGAGCCTCGCTGTGTCATGCACTGTATAAAAACAATCAGCTAGTCTGGAATAAACAGGTTTGTTAAAATTCCACACTAAAACTTTGTATTAACTTAATAGAATTATAAATAGATTATGAGTATGATTCCCTATTGCTGCTTATATCGGGTTCTAAGAGAAGGTGCTTCAGTAGTGGTAAAGCAACTTACAATTGAGTTTCTAATAATTATAAAAGCTATTATATAGCATTACAAAGACTCAATGATTTTATGTTGTGAAGTAAACTTTCAAAGTTTAGAAAGTGGGCCAATGAATTAGGCAGTGGCACGCATGAATATAATTACAGCTGTCGATCCAGGCTAATGTGCTTTCCAGTATCTGGTTAGGCTACATTACACAGTAAATATATGTATGTATGCATGTATATGCTTGTGTTTGTAAACCTTAAATGTGTACACTGCAGCTGAATTCCTGTCAGCCTGGGTCATGTCTGAAAAGTTCCTTTGACCAGCTATCTACCAGGTTAACATATGTCAAATAACTACATATTAAGTATTTATAATATAAACATTAAGAACCAGCCTTTTTTCAAAAGCAAATATAAAACCAAGAAAGGGTACAAGACAAAAATGCATGGAATAGCCTCCCTAAGAATAGTATTACAATTTTTGGGTAATGTAGAAATAGGATGTACTTGTGAAAATGTTGTAGGCTTATATGTAGATTTGATGTACAAGGCAGTTCTTATCTGCCAGCTTTTTGGATAATTTTATAACAGCATGTATTAAGCTTATTCAAGGGAATTGTTAATACTTTCAGTGTTAAATATTTGTAATTATCTTACCATATGTGTAACACCACTAAACTGCTATATCTGATTTTACAGGTTCATTGCAAAACCATGTGCTTCGTGCCTTAAAATCCAATCAAGTGGACCACAGAAAGCTCAGCCTAATGCCATTTTAGAAAAAGTCTTCACTGCCATCACTAAGGCAAGTATCACCACTGTTTTATATATTTTTTTAATATTGTTAATTTATAATGAAATGCTTAAGAATAATTCAGTCTCCACAAGTTATGGTCAAAGATAAGAACAGTAAAACATGGGGAAATTATCAATACTTTGGTTGTACTTTCAATATATTCTGTTTACTGTAGCAGCTGCTTGTAGTACACCTGTGTTAACATAAAACTGAATTTTTCACACCTGCAAAGATGTTGGAACAGATTCCAGAAGAGTTGCACTCAGTGCAAGTCTGCCCTGATTCCAAAACTGCTGCTGTCAGAGTAAGTGACTTACTTCGATGTATGCCATGTCTTCCCCATCTATAAATAGGCTTACTATGGAGACTAGATTCCAAAACACCTGCTGTCAGTGTAAGTAGTTACTTAACTGAGAGCAAGTCTTTTGGAATTGGGGCTGCTGTTTTATAGATGATGGTGTTCAGTCCAGTAAGTAGCCTGAGTATACAATAGCTGTGATCTGTAGGTATTTATCAAGAAAAAGCTGGCATAACTGTTTGCCAACAAAATAGTAAGTTCATTAGGATCAATTTAGGTCTCCCCTTTTGAGATGTACAGTTTTAAATGTTGCATAATTCCATTGTAAAACACTAAGAAATTATTTTAAAAGGAACCTACAGAACTTAAAATCAAAATTCTACTTGTATTACACTATAACAAATAAACAGATCACTTTACCCAAAGTATGTGCTTTTTACCTTGAAAAAAATGCAACAAAATGTACTGTCACTTGTAATACACATATTCCTCTTTAAGTTTTGAATACTGCTTTCTAGTACATACTCACTATGGTGTGTTTGTATATACAATCTCTACAAAATAACTTGCATAGCTTTATAAGAGTAGCCTTATGTTTTTGTTTTGTATAATAGTTAAAGAGACTGTTTAAAAATAAGTTTATATAAAATTATATAGTTGTGGAGTTATCACTTACCCTGAATAGAAAAATAGAGAAAAGGGAACTGAAATAAAATAAATAATTCCGTTTGCGTTCAGTTTAAGAAAAAAGATATTAGTAAACAGATCGTGTGTTCAAACAGAAACATTCTTCAGATATGGAAATAAACTGACGTAGCTCTTGTTTCCTTCCTTGACTTAACAATTTTTCTCATTCTCCAAACCCACTATACCTGGTGTTGCATCTCATGTGTATTTAGTGGGTCCAGTACATGCAACTTAGTTGTCAAGATTTTTACAGAACATAACTGATGTGGGATCGTGTTTTGCCTGTCCCTTGACAATGTTTGATTTTTTAGTAAATCACTGGGGATTGCATTCAGTAAATAATGACAGACATTAAAAGTTTATACTTTTTATTGTTAAAACATGCATGTTGATGCAAAACCTGTTGCTCTATAAATTCTTAATACTGATTTTTTTAATAGTTAAAATTATCCCTTATTTTGTCTCTCCCCAATTATTTTTGGTTTTGTTTAGAATTCTTGAGCAAAGAAGCTGGGAAGTATGGCTCAGTATGCTTTCTTATGTTTTGCTGAGTGGTCTGTCTGTTCTCAATTCATTCTGTTGCCACAGTGCTTGACTGCTTTAACAAAGTGAGTACAATATTTTAGGTTGTTCAAGCAAAGTGCTTATTTTGCCAGATGTCTTTATCAGTGTGTAACAGCAAAAAATGGAGAGAGAGAGAAACTAAAAATCATGTCATAGTTAATACAAATGATGCAACTTGTTTTGGGTCACTTTCAGAATTTCTTTTAATTATCATTCTTTTACCAGCATGTTAGCTTATGCTACTGTTGTAATCCTATGGATGCATTATGTAGGATATATAAACAAGATGCTCAGAACTGCTTTATGTGCCCAAAAATGTGCACTTCCTTTTTTTGTCTTTATAAACTTACATTTAACATGTTGGAGTCTACACTTTTGTTCCATAGTGCTTCTAAATGATACGCGACTTATAAGTTGTCCTAATATCAGTCAAAGGCAGAGCTTACAAATTGAAAAGGGTTTTCACCTCTGATATAATTATTTGCAGGAAAGAAGCAATACAGTGCTTAGGGTGGCAGCGGTGGTAAAGCAGTTAGCATTGTCACCTCACACTAAGAGGTTCTCCGGTTCAATTCTCAGCTGGGGTGCCTTCTGTATGGTGTCTGCATGCCCTCCCTGTGATCATGTGGTTTTCCTTTGGGTGCTCTGGTTTCCTTACACATTCCAAAGGCATGCAGTTAGGTGGATTGGACACTCTAAACAGGCCGTAGGTGAGAGTGTATGTATGAGTGAGTGGTATGAATGAACTACCATGGCAGGGCTAGCCACCCGATGGTGTAAACCTTGGCTCGAGATGATTTACTAACGAGATGATTGTCACTGCTGAAGTGACACCCTGACCCCATGTGCAAAATGGGAAAAGGGATTGAGAATGGAAGGAACAGTGCTTATGTGGTTTCATGAACATCTTAACCATTTGCCAATGGTATAGAATGCCAGTTTAAAAAAGACAAAACCATGAAGCATTTTTTTTCTGTTTATTTTGTGTATAAGGAAGTCGGTGTAATCCTGCATTAGTGTTTACATATTGGCCTGACTTTCTACTCGTAACCCAAACATTTAGTATACTTTATTTAAGGTGAATGAGTACAAGTACACTGACATATTGAAAATGTAATGGTTATAATTCTTGTTAAAAACATTTATAATTTATATTTTTAAACTACAATGTTTAGGAAGCAAGTTGTATGGCTTCATGTTAAGCACTCAAATTCTTACAGAGAAATAGCATTTGCAATCTACCAAGCAGAAAATGTATTACAGAATGTAAAAGTGACCAAAGAAACACTTAAAGGGCATTTTCATCTGAGCTGCAGTATGCCAATGGTTGATTTATATTAAGTAGTTTGATGCAGGAGATATGTAGATACTTTCGTTCTGCATGGATATGGTGGAAGCCTTCCCACCCACTTATTTAATTTTATTTTATTTGTATGTATTTTATTTGTATGTGTTTATTTAAATAAAATAAAAAGAAATTTAAATACATTAATTTATTTATTTACATGTGATTACCGAGAAAGTCCAACTGGTAGAAGCCCATTTTCAGAAGAGGCCTGGGGAGCAAAGCTTCAAATTACTACAAAACATGTTAAGAATAATCACTATACAATCTTCAGAAATACAACAAAACCATCCGCAGTTTAAATAATTATAACAGATTAGACATAATATAAAAACATTGATTAAAAATTGATACAGGGTATTGGACAATCATTTAATATTTATATAACTTTTAGACAATTTGTAAAGAAATTAAAGGTAAGTTAGTCTAATACAAATAGAAATTGCAATATAAAGTGAGGGGAAAAACAGGCTTATGGTATATTTAGAGAGAAAGTCAGGGAAGTGAATTAGATAGGGAGATTAAGGAAGTATAAGGGAAAAAAGATACTTGTTCAAATTTAGGGAAATAGTTTATCCTGGATTTGAGCAAGAACAGAGACAGATTTTAGCTAGGAAGTCTTTCTGAGTGGTTTTGAAAGATGGGAGGGTGGGTATAGACCTGATGGATCCAGGTAAGGAGAGTCAGGCCTTAGCAACCTTGTACAAGTACAGACAATGCCAAGCATTAAATAACTACCTCACTTTCTTTCTTTATGCAAGCATTCATGCATACTGAGCAGCTTCTTTTGACCAGGCCCATCCTTCTGTCATTCTTCCCTTTTGTCTCTGTAGTGCCAAAGCATCCTGCAATCTCCGTCCCCCCACCACTGATATTCTCAATATGATGTCACACAGCCTCATGGAAAGTGAGTACTCATTTTAAGACAGTGTACTCCATTTATATTGATAATGTATGCTGTCAGACTGATAATTTTATGACAGCTGGGAAGCCATGGCTACCACCCCTCATTTGAGCAGTGTACCGGAATACTTCACCAGCAACTGACAAACTGTATTATTTTATTCTTGTCAGTTTCTTTTTCAGCCACTTTCATTATTCATTGGTAGCAATACTCATTTTTCCTAACCAGCACATTTTAAAGTCTTTAGAATAGCTTGCAAAGTATTTTATAAAATGAGCAATGAAAGTTTGCCAGTCATTTGACAGATTGCATGCATCACATCTGTGTCTGCATATGTTAAAATAAGTCCCTCTAGATAAATACAGGGGTCTCATCTGAGCGTGTGCTCTTAACAAACAGAGGAACACAACATTTCTTCTAAAGTAAATTGTTGCCCTGTTTTCCTATTCCACTCCCCCCATCACACGTACAAATATGCCAAATAAATATGAACACATTAAGTTTTCTCAGCATAAAACTATCATCTTCATCATTCCCCTTTTTTCAGTTTTTCCAGAGGGGTCAGGGCATCACATCAACTGTCATAGTCTTTCTTCAGTGCTACACTCCTAGACTTTTGGTTGTTATGCCTGACTGTTGCAGCTTTTTTTTCACACAGTCTATCCATCCATTTGCTGGATGCCCTCATTTCTTCTTGTGTTCTTCCTGTGTTATCCAAATCTTCTTCAGAAGGTTTACTTCTGCTTTCTTGCACATGTGCCCAAACCACCATAGCCTTGTTTCTTTCACATTCTCTGCAGTTGTGGGTGTTTCTGCTTCTCTGGTGTCTTCATTTCTCCAATTGTCCCAGAGTGTGCATCCTACCACCCATCTCAGGCATTTCATCTCCATCATCTTTAGCTTCCTCAGCTGCTCTCCTTTCACTGCCCAGGTTTCTGTACTGTACAGTAGTACTGGTTGCACCAATGTTTTGTACACCTTACTTTTCAGCATATTTGCCTTTTGTCACAGACAATCCCTGACGCTCGGTGCCAGTTGGTTGCAGCCCCTCTGATTCTAGCTTTGACCTTCTCATTCACGCCGCCCTTCTCCTCAACCACTCCTCCCAGGTACTTGAAGATGTTAAACTGTTGTACTATTTTCTCTTGTATCTCAATGTTCAACTTTTTCTAATTTCCTCCATTTGTTACCATTACAACTATCATATCTGTACTGTTTCATCCCATGTGCCTTCACTTTTGCATTCTATTTCCCACTATCATTTACTGAAGTTCTTATTCAGAGTGTGCTTGTAATACCACATCATCTACATACAGGGGTCTCATCTGAGCCTACTGCTTTCCATGACTTTATTTTCCTTAGTGCTGTTCTTACCTCTTCTAAAGTGGGCTTTTCTTCCTCTGTCATTCTAGGCTGTATCTAGGGTTGTAGAGCCTTTGTGGAGTTTTTATCAATTCAGAACCTGTTGGAAGTACTCCTTCCATCTACCTTGGATGTCCTGTGGACTGGTGAGCAGGCTACTGCTGGCATAATTTCTGAAGGGGGGGGGGTGATGACTATCTTATTGTTCTGTCTTTGATTTGCAATCTGATAGTTTCTTTGTGTCTTCTGCAAAGTCACTTTCCAGAAGCTGGTAGAGTGCCTCTGCTGCCTTGTTTTTTGCAATTGCGACTGCTCTCTTAGCCTCTTTGTTAAGCGAACAGTTTTCCTTTAACACCTTTATTGAATTCTTAATTAAGACATAAACATACATTTACAAAACAGAAAACTATTTTAACATGTTCCGCATTACAAACATTATATATCACATGTACTTTTTGTGTAACTCCACAATCCAACATTACATAAATTGCTCAATTCCATCCTTCCCTTAAACCACACTCCTCCTCCAAAGCATTATTCTGCATGTATTGTTCTTGCAATTTCCATTTTTCTATGTAATTTGCTCCTTCCCTTTTCGAAAGATCCCACTTCTAGTTCTGCTGTCTCTAATAAAATATTCACTACTTCAAATACAATTGGTTTAAACTTTGATTTCCATTTTCTAGGACTTGCTTTTATACAGCCACCAGAATTAAACTTAACAAGGCCTTACTATTGTAGAAAATTCAGATCCTGTGTCCCAGCTCAAAAACTAATTTAATTTGTCTTACCTATTTGCTCACCCAATATTTTTGATAGAGTACACTGTAGGGAATTTTTAAAGTCTGCCAACTAATTATACCTCCAAAACATATTCATTTCCATTTTCTAGTAATTGTTTTTTGTGAATTAAACTTAACAAGGCCCTAATGTCTAATCAGTTCAGATCTGGCATCCTAGCTTAAAAAAAAAAATCATCTCATTTGCCCATTCAGTTTTCAGGACTCTGTATGGAATTTTTAAAATCTGCCAACTCAGTATAGTCCCAAACATATGTAATATTTTCTGCTAAAAGCTGATTGTTTCTCAAAAAAACTTTTTTACGTTCCATAGTAGCAGCTTTAGGTGAGATATAAATGTATTCCAGAGTAGTTCTTCTCTTTTGACAGTAGCCCCTTACTGCTACAAATCTACCATTATTATCTTTTTCCCCCTCTTCTTTCTCTATTGGAGCTCCTCTAGAAATTGGTGTAAGTACTCCTCCTTTTCCTTTGTCTCTGATATTCTACTGAATATCCATCCTGAAATCCTTTCTTAATCAAATTCACATGTTCAATTCTTTCCAGACGTGTCTCTTGTAGCATTGATATTTACACTCTGCATTTCTTAATATAATTCAACTCTCTTAACTTTTTGTCCCTGCCTGCGAGGCCATTCACTTTACAAAATAATATGGATACTGAAGCCATTATAATAAGATGTTATTCACCCCTATTATATATGGCAGCTTTTTAAAATGGCTATTCCTGGCTTTTGTGTTACATGCAAGCACTATTGTTTGGTAGGTTGATCTTTTATAGTTGTTTCTTGTCACTTCCATTTGAACATGTCGCATTTTATAAGACTTTTTTGTTTTACTGAAAACCCTCAAGCAGAAAAATAAACACATTCAGAGTACACCCCATAAACTATTAACTTAAACACACAAAACTATGTACATCTTCAAATAATGGAGTTTAACCCTCCTGATATTAACAAATGTCCCAAACTGACAGCTGCACCCACTGACACTTAATCTAACATTAAGGTTGTCTTTGCTGAGGCACGTGCTACCCTTGTGCTCCTACTTACACCCTTACACTAATTGCAGTCTGTTCTTGTTTTATTATTTCCCTCCCAGATGTGAAAAATGGTCTGTTTACTTTTAGACAACATTGAGTTTTAAAGTGCACTGACTACCTTTAAATAAACCAAATTATACACTAATCTACTAAATGCATTGAAGCATTTAGGTACCAAGAAAGTTGCTGTCTCTTATTCATGTCCAGTAATTTCACATTTTGTTTTTTTTTTTTTTTTTCTTTTACTAAGATGCTTTCCCTTGTACTTTTTAATTTTATGATTCCCTCAGCAAACAATGCTCAGAACTGTCACGATTTGTTGTCTGGAGCTGCAGTCGGCTTATCTTCATGGAAACGTTCAAACAGAATTTACAGTTGCCCAGAGGTGCAGACATTTCAATGATCACCTAACATTTATTTGCTAAAGGAGCATTTCATTACATTCATATGCTTACACAAAAAAACTGTTATTAGATTAAGCCGGGCATTAATCCAGACATTCACCTACTGAAAGTAAGAGAAAACAATTCTGTCTCTCCCTCTCTCACACTCTCTCTGTATATTAAAATAAGTGCATTTACCCATTTCCCTCCCCAGCAGCCCAAGACTGCAGCCTATTTACTTAAACATGGGTTTTCCCAGCCTTTTTCTCTTTACAATGTAATGCCTTCCATTCTTAAAACTAAAAAAGAAAAAAAAGCACTTATTAACTTTAGTGTCTTAGGTTCATAGGATGGTACATGGCTATTGACCTGAGAGTCTTTACAAGCCTAGCCATTAAATTCCAGTATAATACTAGATGAGAGATATTGTCTATGCCCAAGATTTTTCTAGCAAGGACTACCCATGTCCAGGAGAGAAGCCGGGGAAATCTCTGTCGGAAAATTATGGTTTCCCATCCAGTCATGCAGATTGAGCTTAAACAGGGTCATAGTACTCTGTGCACTACTTAGTACAGTGATAGTGACTTCAGTCTGTCTGTGTAAGACCATGTGTTGGAGACCCTGAATTTTTTAGTTAGAAAACTCTGAGGTCTCTCAAGTTACTGCAGGTGTCTGGTACAGTATACCAAAGGGAGCATTATATTCAGTAATAGGCCTGATGAGGGACGAGTACAGGGGAGTTGTAACCTCTTTTGGTCTTGAGGTGATGCCTTTGCTATTTAGGTGGGAGACAAAGAATGCCTTCCTCACAGCAGTAGACACATGGTGGTCAAAGTTGAGGCCACAGTCAACTTGTGTTCCTAGGTCTGTCAATACTGAATTGGTACTTAAGAGTATTGTTGTTTATTTTATAATTACAGGGATATTGTTTTTTCTGAAGGGAATGATGATGCATATTTTAATGAAGGGAATGGAGATGTATTTTTTTATTATTTAGTTTAAGACCATGGCTTGGCACCAATCATTCGTCTGTGTCAGCTCCTTTTGAAGTACACTGACATTGCCAGGTGATTCAGTGATTGCACCTAATTTGCAGTCATCCGCAAACTTGGTTAGCCACAGACCCTCCATTTTTGCCTGGACTTCTGAGAAGTGTATGCCAAACATGAGGGAGCCCAGCACTCACCCTTGTGGGATCCCACTGGTGACAGGTCTGCTGGAGAGGTAAAGTCTCCCACTTTGAGTGTTGTCGATCTGTGAGCCAGTTTGCAACCCACCTGATAACATAGGGGTTGATATTCAACTGGGTTATTTTGTCAGTGATGCCCAAAGGCGGGATAGTGTTGAAGGCCTTGGCAAAGTCAGGATAGGCTGTGTGCATGGCTTTGATCTCGTCTATGGCTCTGGCCACATTCTTGAAGTTCACCAGGTTTAGCAGGCATGACCTGCCCTTGACAAAACCAAACTGGGATGAATCCAGGGTTTGGAAGTCACCTATATACTTATTTATGAGGTCCACGATAATTTGTTCCATTCCCTTACAGATGAGGCTGGTTAAACTTATGGGTCTATAGTTACCGAAGTCGCTGTTTTCCAGTCAGTGGGGTTAAAGCTAGTACTCAGGCTGCTGTTGAACAGAGTGCCTAATGGAGTACCTAGCTCTTGTTTTAGAACAGTAAGATCGCAGCGCGGAATGCCATCTGGTCTCATGGAGGCTGTGTTTTTAGCCTTAGAGAAAACATTGATGACTTGTTCTTTGGAGATGCAAGGAGGAGGAGGAGATGATGAAGTCACAGTTTGTGGTATGGTTGGCGGGGTGAAATTTTGCCAAACCTATCTGCTAGCAAGTTTGCATTTTCTGCGGGGTCAGTGTGTGTGTGATGTCATCCACAATTAGTTCAGCACACATCTGAGTCCTACCTTTTAGGTTGCAGATATGTATGGTTATGCTTGGCTATGGTTCCTACATTTTTCTCATAGTTGCTGTTTGAAGATTTTGTGAGTTATCTTATTTGCTTGTTTAGGCTAAGGAGGGCACTGTTCCAGTTCTAGGTTCTCATGTTCATTTTTTTAGACAGCAGTTTATTTCACTTCTTATATAATTTATTAGTTGCGAGACGTCCACCAGGATGGTTTGCTTTTTCTTGAGGATCTTGCTTTAATCCTATCTGGCACAACTGTGCCTATACTTTTATGTAGAAGTTTATACAGGGCATCAGTGTACACATTAGTATAGCCGTCAATGCCATCTGTGGAAACTGGAGCTTGGAAGTGATTATACCTTTCCTTAGGAGTGTATAGTTAGCTTTGGTGAAGTTTTTTAGCCTGACCTCTCCTTTGGGGAGTTCTGGTGCTATTGCTACTTCAAGAATGACTGATTATGGTCAGATTTAACCAGTGCTGGCCCTACACTTGAAGCGTTGCACCTGTCACTCATTGGTGAGGACCAGATCTAGAATATTGGAGCCCCTTGTGGGATGGTGCACTATTTGTTTCAGAGCATTTGAGTTAGCAAAGTCCAGGAACTTTTGTGCAAGTGAGTTTGGGCTCATATAAGTTTCCTAGTTAACTTATTCTCTCCCAATAGAGTTCAGAAAGTTTGCACTGTAACATCTAATGGGTGTAACCTAAACCTTTTGACAGAATCAAATTATGTCCTCACATTTCAAACAAATGTTCATATCTCTGGAACCATAATGATTATGAAAGAAGTATAAATGACAAACTCTTCAGCACAAACTATTTTTATACTGGTAGTATTCTTTAGGTTCTAGGTCTTATACCAAATGTTATAAGTAACAGTAAACACAGTAACTATTATATTTGTAATATTTTGTAAACAACTTACCATATCTCAATAATCACTCAAGTTACACATATACTGTCAGCAACATTTTACTCCTCTAACTGCAAGCTTTCCTTTAAGGCTAAGGAGTTCTGTCTGTGTTATTTGGTTATTGATACTGGATATGGATATTTAGAAAAAATTGAAAATTAAATATATATAAATTAATATCATAAAAATACTAGTTAATATCTATTTACCTGCACTTGACAGAAATCAAATATTAATGCAGTTGAGTTTGCTATTAAGATGAAATCTTAAAAACCTTGTATATAGCATGATTTTGAAATTACTGATGCAAATATGACCAAGCAGTATTTGACACCTAGAGGCGTCAGTATGAGTTAACTGCAGATGCACCTGGAGGTATCACTCTGATGTAATGAGTTAATGGAAGGATAGCTGAAGTCACCTGTGACTAGGGTGTTAGATTGTACTTTAAGTGTCCCAAGTGGGTCTAAATAAGCTGTGTGGGCATATTGGTTCATGGAAGGGGACCTGTAACAGATGATGACCTGAAGGGGGAGGGTCTTACCCATGGTAATTTGGACTTGGAGTAGCTCCATAGAGTTATCTTTAAAGAACTTACATACTTCACCTCCTTCGGTTCTCGCACCTTCAATTTGTAGTCTGAAAGCGTGGAAGGTATTATAGCCTTGCAAGGCCGGGGTACTTTCTGTGGGTTTGAGGAACGTTTTTGTGACTGCACAGATGTCAACATCTTCCAGGGAGAGGAATGCTTCCAGAGATTGCAGTTTCTGATTTAAAACCCCTAGCGTTTAGCAGCATGACTGTTAGTTTCTTTGTGTCTGATATTTTCATGTTGGGAATTTTGTTTTTGTGACTTGCCTGAAAAAGGCGTTATGTGGGAGACAAGTGCCTTAGCCAGCAACTGAAAGCCTAGAGGTGCCAGGTTAAGACCATCTCTTGCAAAGTAGCGTGGTCTATCCACCATGTCATCTCAGGCTGACAGGAACTGTATCCCCTTAAAATGACACCAGAAAATAAGCCAGTTGTTGAAGTCAATCATTTTCTGATTATATTGTGGTATCATCCTAGACAAGGGTAGGGACATATCCACCTGGGACACATACTCAGAGAGCTCGATCATGTCTGTCTATATATAATCCAGAGAAGTACATCTCAAGTTGTTCACGCCAACATGAACAATGACGGAGGCAACCCTGTAGTTGCTGTTGAGAGACTTGAGTGCATGTGTGATCTGGTGAATCCTTGCACCAGACAGGCAGCTGACCTTAACCTTCTCCTCGTTTGACCTGGTGAATGTGGCACCTGTATGTCTCACTATGGAGTCACCTATAACTAAAACATTTGGAATAGTTTTGCATTACCCTAAGGGCTTGCTTGGTGAGACACAGGTGCTAGTATTTATATTTGTAATGGGTGCTTTGGGTGTTGTGTTAGGTGTACCATGTTTGTGTTTTAGAGGTCTCTGGTGTTTAGGATGGTTTCTGGAGAGCACCACTGCATATGGAGGTTTGTGTTGTGTGCATATTATGAACAGGAGTCGTGGTGTGTGAGCTAACAACCTGTTTAGAGCTGCTGTTCTGGATGCAAAAGAGCAGTGATTCCAGATTTTTAGTGTAGGAGCATCTCTCACAAATTGTACTTGAATGATTTATGAGTACGGGGTTGTCTGTGTACATAAGGCAGCTGCTACATTACCTCAAAAAAAAGATGTCCACCAGGCTGGCAGGAGAAACAAAGGAAAGCTGACAGTCCATAATGCAAGGTTTGAACCTGGTGTCTCAGCAGATAAGGAGAAAAAAGATGGAGGTATCAGACAGGAGCAATTTTAGGGTGACTAACCTATGAGGTATACAGTACAAGCTCTATAAAAGAGAGGATCTGTGGTGTCTGATGTTAGGTAAGAGGTAAAATCTCTTCTGGGTGGTTCACTGAACATCTTAAAGCTATTCATGTACTGCTCTGCTAGATAGCAGTTGCTTCTAAGGGACAATACTTCTCTTGGCGCTGTTGTGTCTATAACCACCAAGAGTTACTCCCCCTGCATGGTGGGGCACAGTGGTACACGACACACAAGCAAGAGCAAAACGGCTAATACAAAGAAACCCAGTGAAAAAGCTCAAACTAAGCCCTGTACCAATGAAATAGCTCAAAGTAAGTCCTGAACCAGTACCCTTCAATTAGGTAGTCCTACTGTACTCTCCTGCCACAAGGGTACAGGAGGCTTCTCTAAAAAGAGATGTCTTGATTTTTAGTTCTCCGTCTACAAACTGAACTGAATTCAGCCAGTGTGGATGCAGTCTATACCACGGCCAGCAGAAGTGCAATGGGACAACAGAAAAAAAGGAAGATTTTTTAAAATTAAATGAGCAACAGTGTAGAAAGCAGCACCATTTTTCTTGAATTAATAATAACAGAATAAAACGGCAGAAACAGATCTTTTCTTAAATTAAGTAAATGCAGCAGTTAGTGTGAAATACAGTCAGTACAATAAATGCAATAGTAAAATACAGTGCAAAGCAGTAGCAAACAGTACAATTTTTTTAACTGCTGAAGTACAGTCAGTGTATAAGAGAAATGCAAAGAAAAAAATACTTACAGCCCTTTTGTGGGTTTTCCAGCTCAGAAAGACCAGGTAAAAAGCTTCAGCTACTAGATGAATAATCCTAGTCCTCCTAATGTAAAACCATAGTAAGAGAGTGTCCGGAGTGAAGCGCTACCACAAACTTGAAGATACAGATACAGCAGTGTACCTTAAACAGGTCATAAAAGTGTGCTTTTTCAATAAAAGTACTTCACTGCATCTCATATAGCAATTACTGAAAAACCATGACTATATAACAGATGCAGTGTATGTCATGGAAATGTTTTATACAAATATTATTAATAACAAAAGTTGTTTAACTTACAGTTGCTCTTTTTTTTTCTTTGTTTCTTTTTCCTACAGGTGTCCTTCCAAACATTAATGATGTAAAGTGGGGTATACGCCTTTCATTCCCCCCACCCACAAGTTTAACAAAGTCAGTAAACGTCCAGTCTTAGTAACTTTTTCTTGTAAAGCCATACTTCACAAATGTAACTGATGCTTTATAGTCTCCCATTTATTCAATAATTTCACTGTTGCCAGTCTTCTTCCTGTTTATCTCCATCTCCCAACCCCAAACTCTGGTTCAAGCCCTAGGTACTCCCAGTTCTACTAGTTAACTCCTGTGCTTTTTTCTGTCTCTCAGGCAGTTTCCTTGGGAGCATTGGAAACGTTTCTCAGGCAAAATCTCTTTATGGGCTGTATTGTCAGGTGTATTATAATGAGAAGCACAGTCCCCTTCTGTTCGATAGCTCACTTTTTGTTGGACAAGCTTTTGTATCTCATCCTAAGCCAGGGTTGCCAGATTTCCGACTGGCCAGGTAGGGACTTAAAAAAAAAAAAAAAAAAGGTCTTTCACTTTAAGTGAAGACTAAAAAAAAAGGTCTTCCATGGCTTTGTGTTTATTTGGACCAGGCCAATCAAAAATAAATAAACACAGACCTACTTCTGCTTAATGCGAAACATCACAGTTCCGCATTGCACAGAAGTAGCTCTGCTTTGCGATGTTTTGATTGGCCCGTATACCGATATACGGGCCAATCAAAAATCGCTAAACATGGAGCTACTTCTGCTTAATGCGGAACATCGCAGTTCCGCATTACACAGAAGTAGCTCTGTTTTGCGATGTTTTGATTGGCCCGTATGCCGGTATACAGGCCAGTCAAAACATTGCAAAACAGAGCTACTTCTGTTTAATGCAGAATTGTGATGTTCCGAATTACAGAAGTAGCTCTGTTTTGCGATGTTTTGATTGGCCCATATACCGGCATACTGGCCAATCAAAAATCGCTAAACACAGAGCTTCATTTAATGCGGAACTTCCGCATTAAACACAAGAAGCTCCATGTTTAGCGATTTTTGATTGGCCCGTATGCCGGTCCGCATTAAATGAAGCTCTGTGTTTAGCGATTATTGATTGGCCAGTATGCCGGTATACGGGTCAATCAAAAAAAAAAAAACACAAAGCGGAGGCTGCCTGAGATTTAAACCAGCAGGGCGGGACTCTGGATCAGGCTGCTGATCTCGGGACAGTCCCGCCCAAATAGGGATGTCTGGCAACCCTGTCCTAAGCCTACTATGTATTAAAAAATTACTTTGATCCTCCATGAGTAAATATTCTGAAACCAACTGGATACGGCCTGAATATCACACCTGCTGCTCGACATTTCCCCTGATTGCAAAGGTTCTTTCATTTTTCCAGCCTTTTGTTATTTGAATTGATATTAATCAGCTCTGACCCCCATGTGATTTATTTTTCCTCCAAATTACTGGAAGTCATTTCTTGTACCACAACTGGAGCATGAATTGCTTTTTGTTGAGCAGTTGCAGGAGTCTTCCAGTCAGTCATTTCTCTACAGCTTTTCTAGTTGATTTTCTTTGAGGCTATATACGTCTTTTCTTTGCTGGCATCCAGGCAGTAGTTACTAGCCACTAACTGAATTTTATTAAAACTAGCAGAAGTGCTATCCCCTATCCCTCAGTTTCTTTTTTTCTCCATGGGAGAGCTAAAGTTAAGCTGTTGATCAGTATACAGCCATCTTGGAAGTCCATCCATTATTCCTTATTAAGCTCATCTGCCCTTTCTATGTCTCACTTTTTCCTGCTTTCCTCCATTTTCTTCTGATAACTTCCTTGACTTCTGCATTTCACCACCAGCTTTCCTTGATCAGCTACATATCTGTTCCATAGTTCTCACACATGTTGTTTTGATATGCTGTTACTCTTAAACGCCAACTATTCACCTTCTTCCTGAGGTGCTTGAATCCTGAGTATTTTTTTTTTAATTGTTGTGCTTTTGCTCCAGTCAACTTAGATGTCTTCAGACTAGAATCTGCTGACCTTAAAGCCATCTCTGACCACTGCTTCTGGCTGATTGTGCCCTAACATGGTGCACAGTCTATGATTCTTTGTCTAGAGGATACTTTGCACCACAGTTGACATCTAAAGTGGTTAATCTGTGCAAGTGTGTGCAACTGTTCTCTGAGTAGGTAACACCTAACGTCTGTCCTGCTGCCCATAACTCGATTATCTTTTTGTGAGTTTGATTTGGAAGTACACTGCGTGTTTTTTGGGAGGTAGGAGGAATCCCACAGAGACACGGAGAACATGCAGCCTACACACAGTCATTAGCCACAGGTGAGGATTGATCCTTTTATATGGGAGGCGACCATCACCATTAACCAACACTATCAGCAAATAGATGTGTTTTTTCCCTTTTAAAAGACTGATGCATTGACGATCTTTCAAAAAAGTGATTCTCATTATAAGTGTTTCGAGACAGCTGAGCTGTGAGTTCATTTCCACCTCACCAGTACCCATCCGTAGGCCAAGGAAGGCTAGACCAGACATAACAGGGGTGAATTTATAAATACGTATTCAGCTGTCCTCCTTTTTAAAGGCAGTAGTTCACAATGCTTAACTTGGTGAGGAAGTTTGTTCCAGATAAGGGGCAGGTGCTGCATGGCATATTGATTCCTCCACTTTTTCTTATTTGCTGGAATAGATTTAAGTGTTTGGCTCTGGTCTTAGCCAGACTGTTAAATTATTGAGATATAATAATTATTTGTCTATTTAATCCCTTATAAGCAAAACATACTTTACACCCTGAGGAGTCTGTAGGAACATGATGCAGGTAAAAAGCCTATAGTCTTTCTTTGTAGTTCACGTCTTTCCAATTGCTTGATATGCTTCATAAGTTACATCCCAAAGAGGGACATTGTACTCAGGGATGAGTCTAATCAAAGCAGAGTACAAGGAGGTGAGGACTTCATTTGATGTGGAAGAAATCCATTTTACTATAAGCGGTATATGGTAAATAGATTTTTTAATGACCACTGCCTTGTCATGGTCAAATGTGAGAGAGCTGTCCACCCAAGTGCCCATATCTGTCACGACCTTTTTAATATGAAGTGGTGTCAACTATGCTGTAAGCTGGAGCTAGGAGATGCTTAGCAAATGCTACAATGTTGCACTTTACCACTGAGCGTGAGCCCATTTTTAGTGCACCAGCTATTGACAAGTGCAAGCTCATTCCGCAGTGCATGTATGTCCGAGGCAGGACTTGACAATGACTTGCAGCTATTTATTTATTTTGTTTTACATTTGTTTACCGGAAAAGTCCGACTGGACACAGGTCCTTTTTCAGCGGAGGCCCAGGGAGTAAAGCTCCAGTATTACAATACAAAAGTTACAGAAGTTGACAAACATATAAGAAATTTTTAAAACTGTCACAAAAAAAAATACATAATGATAGACAGTACAGTTCTCTAGATGTAAATATTTACATAATATATTCAGAAAAAGCAGTCATGTAATGATAGACCATACGGTTATCTCGATGAAAATATTTACATAATATATATCGTTGAATGAGAGTTGGTAAAGTGTTTCGACAGATAAGGTTAAATACTGGAGTAAGATCACTTAAAAAGAGTTGAGGTAAGGCCTAACCAGGATAGTTGCAAGAGCAAAGCCAGGTGTCTGGCAAGTGAGATTTAAGGAGTTTTTAAATTGTAGAACAGAGCATTTGGAAGTTATAGGGGTTGGTAATGTGTTCAATACTGTAGGAATGAAATTTGGAAAAGTGTCATTCCCCAGCTGAGTTGTTAGCTTTGGTGATGGCTAGGAGTTTTTTTATTGGAATGTAGTATTCTAGAGGCATTGTATGGTTGTATAAGATTTTGTAGAGCATGGGTTTTATCTGGATGATGCAGTATTAACTGGTTAAAATAAAGCAGGTGGGGAAGTTCTAGCCATTTTAGCTGTTGAGGGAAGTAGAGTGATTTGTCCTGCATGAGGCATCAGTGGCAAACTTGGCAATTTTATTGTAACAAGATTCCAGTTTGTTTAGATCAGTTTTGCAGAGGTTGGTTAGAATTGGGGAGGCATACAGGAAGGGTTGACAGGAGGTGTGTCGGAGCAATAGTGACTTTTGTATTTCTTGTCAGAAATTGTTTTTCTGTATAGAAGACCTAGTTTTTGTGGACCTTTTTAATGGTCTGGGCTATGTGAATATCGAATTTCAAGTTATTGTCAATTTCTACACCTAGCAGTTTAGTGTGAGCTGTTGGGGTGATAATAGTTTTATTTTTGGATAGGATATTGAAAGAGAGGGAAGATGAGGGGGGTCTTGATGGGTGGAAGAGAAGGAACTTAGTTTTGTTGGGATTTATAATGAGTTGAGAGTTAGTAAGCCCAGATTCCACAGAAAGAAAGGATTCTTGGGTTAAGGTGTGGAGTTCTTATGGGGAGAAGGCTGTGCATATTAGAAGTTGAGTCATCTACATGTTGCACCACTGTGGCTTGAACTGTGGAGGTATGGAGTTGGTTGGTGAAGAGGGAGAAAGAGGTCCAAGGATGGAGCATTGTGGAACCCCTAAGGTGTAAGGTGACAGGGAGTAGAGAGTAAAGGTGGTGTTGGACAGCCTGCTGTTGTCCTGATAGGTAGCTTTGGAACCAGGTGATAGAGGAGCCACTAAGGTTTAGGGTGGAAAGAGCACTGATGAGTCTGTTGTGATTTACCATATCAAAGGCTTCTGACATGTCCAAAAATATGGCAGATACAAATTGTGCGTCATTTCTAGTTTTTTCACGGTGTTAGTAAAAAGACATTAGGGCTGTGGTGGTGCTGTCAGAGGGGCGAAAGCTTGATAAGAGATTGTGCGTGTGAAAGTATTCCATGAATTGGGTATGTACGATTCTCTCTAGGATTTTAGATAGGGTGACAGGATGGCAATTGGACAACAATTAGTAAGTTTGGTGGAGTTGCCTCTCTTGTGTAAAGGTAGAATGTAGGAGAATTTCCAAATAACAAGTACCTGGCTCTCTGATACCCCACATGGCTACCTGGATGATGGCCATGCTACAAGTGGTTCTTATGCTGGTGGTGGGGATCAAGTGGGCAGTACTAGCAGTCACTAGAAGTTGTGCAGGCATGAGATGGTGGAGGATCCAGAAAGATCCAATATTGTATATACAGTTTTCTTGAAATATTTCCATTAAACTTTAACATACACAAGTAAAATGGTTAGGTCTTTTTTAAGAGCCAGTATGGCCTTTAGGGATAGGTGTAGTGCAGATAATACAACCCACAAAGGTGTTGTAAGACACACCCCATTTGTATCTTTATTTTGTGATACCTGTAGATTTTACCTAGTGTATTAGAGCAACGATTCTGTGTCTTTCAGTTACTTAATTTTGGAGTTTAATATTCAAGCTTTCTGTTTCACATTTTAGCATGTTCTGGTATATATTTAAGTATTCTGTGAGTCATGATTAACTCCTGTAACTCGCTGAGATAAATGATTTACTCTGGAAGCTTTGCAGTAGATTTTAATACATTCATCTCTAGCAGCAGTAGTTTCTAACCATATGGCCTGTTTTATGAATTGCTGGTCTTACAGCTCATCGTTCCCCTTGCTTAAGTTGTCCTCTCTGCTGCTTTATTAATGGTCCCCTTAGGGCACTATGCATGTAGTACTTTCAAACAATTTATTTCTGTTTAAATGCCTTTGAGGTCAAAAGATTCATTACCTAGATATGTTTGTGCTTGTACTTTTATAAATCTGATTTTGACAACATTACCAGTCAGTTTCACAGATGCATTGTCAGTGTGGATACAGTTTGACATACTAGTTAGAGTAAATTACTTGGATTGGAAACTGACACTTCATTTTGAACTGTGAAATTCATTAAATCACATGCCTCTTTTCTGGGAAGCTAGTTTTCCCCACTGTGTTCCTTACTGCATCTGACGTGTGTCTGCCCTGTTACAAGTGTTGATTATGTATTGTCATGGTGGTACTGTGTTTGCCAGGATCTAACTGGGTTATAAGGATAATGGTGATGTTTTCAGTCTACATAAGTATGTCATATTTCAGACTACAGACAACCTTACTTTGTTCATATTAATTTCAGTACTAGACAGTATATTTAAAGAAACATACATGCAACATAATCCCACTTACTGATGCAAAGTGTTTCAAATGCAAGCAGGTTCTAATTATTTAAAAAAACATGCTGTTAGGGTTCAGTGCTTCATGTTTGATTTGTTTTTAATAAAACAAATTTAAAATAAGAATTGGGGTGAGAATAATTATAACAACAACACAGAATGAGCACTGTCTGCAAAGTGTAACCCCCTTAATAACTACAAGAAAACTTGGCTAGTGCATAAGACTGTATAGATGCAAGGTGATAGAGTATAGACACTTGCACAGACAAACCAAGTGAAGCAAAATGGAAAAATATGGACATCTTAAGCAGTGTAACTTAGTCGTGTTTTTTTTTTAAATCTTTTTACTTAAAGTTTTATAATTAAAAAAAATCAGCAGTATACATAAATAGAATAAAAACAGTACGTGTAAATAACATAATGACATCACACTAAAACTCTGTACACTGTTTACCAGACTGAAAATAAGATGTACTTTTCTATTCTGGTTAATATACTTTTAATAATGTAAATAAACAAAAGCAATATGTTAAAAGTGCAACACAGAATAAAGGTATTCTAAACAGAAAATCAGACATTCTTTTATACTGAATCACAATTGGAACTATACAGTAGATAAACAACTTAGAATGAAAGCACATCTAAAAGGAAATTATTTAAAATGAAAGGCTCCCAGAATTGCTCCATTATTAAAAAAGGTAAGATATTTCATTGCCATTAAATTAAAGCCATCCAAATTTGCATTGTTTAAGGATAACCGTAGGTTCATAGGTTGATAATAGGCTATCGGCCCTAGGGCCTATACAAGCCTAGCCATAACAATTCCCTGGCTATTTCTTCCCACACTATTTACTTCCCTGGACCCCTGTCTAGCAGGGTGACTGACGTGATCCCCGGGGTGAATTTCCTTTCTCCCATCCAATCATCAAGGTTCCTTTTTGAAGTGGGCCAAAGAGGTGCTCTGCTTGACATGTATGGGCAGTCTATTCCAGAGTCTGGGGAATCTCTGGGTCAGGAACCTGCCCTCCAGCATGTTTTGTTTATTGTGATGACAAGGTTTAGATCGCTGAAGCGTGTGGCTCTGAGGGATTGGGATTTCTTTAAGTGTAGCATGTCCAACAGCTCTGGGTTTGACATGGCCTTGTATGTTAAACAGAGATTGCCTCGGAGTAGACAATATGCGACAGAGTATAGCCAGAGTTTTTTAAGGCGGACAGCATAGGGCATCTGCTTTAGGCCCGTGATTCTTTTAGTGAGTTATTTCTGCGGCCTTTCCAGTTGTTGCAGATGTCTTGCGATGGGGCGTTGTATTCTATAATGGGTCTAATGAGGGGTGAGTACAGTGGGATAAATAACCTCCTTTTTTCTGGATGAAAAGCCCTTAGTGATGACGTGTGCCACATAGAAGGATTTCTTGACTGTTGTGGAAATGTGGTTATTGAAGGTGAGACCACTGCCCACCTGTGTCCCTAATTCTCTTATCACACTTTCGGTGTTTAGTGTACTGCCACCTATGTGGTAATTCACGGGTACATGTTTTTTCCCAAAGGAGATAACTATACATTTTGTGGCATTGATCTTGAGCCCATGGCTCTGGCACTACCATCTGTTTCTGTAAGACCCTTTTGTAGAGTATCGACATCATTTGGGGATTCAATAGTGGCTCCCAGTTTGCAGTCATCTGCGAACTTTGTTAGGCAGAGTCCCTTAGTGTTGGCAAATACTTCAGAGAAGTAGATGCCAAACATGAGAGGTCCCAGGACTGAACCCTGAGGTACTTCACTTGTCTGGAGCTGGATTTGGAGTCAGCTACTTTTACAGTGTAGGTTCTGTCAGTAAGCCAGTTGGCTACCCAACGAGTGACGTAGGGATTAATGCCCAGCTTAGTAAGTTGATCTATGATTCCAGAGTGGGGGATGGTGTCAAAGGCCTTGGCGAGGTCCAGATAGGCTGTGTGGACTGCCTTACCCTTGTCCACAGCCCTGGAGACTGATTCGAAGAAGTCAATCAGGTTCAGGAGATAAGATCAGCCCTTCACAAACCCAAACTTTGTGGGGTCCAGTGTTTTAAGGTTGCCAATGTCTTTGTTTATAAGTTCCATGATAATAAATTCCATGGCCTTGCAGATAAGGCTCATCAGACTGATGGGGCAGTAGTTCCCAGGATCCAAGGTGGATCCCCCTTGTGGAGTGGGATAACTGTAGCTGTGCACCACTCAGTGGGCACGAAGCCTGAGGTGAGGCTATGATTAAACATGACACTTAGGTGAGGTGCCAGTTAATTTTGTAGTTCATGTAGTACACAGCCTGGGATGTCATCTGGTCCCATGGATTCTTAGCTTTGGAGAGTGCATTTTTTACCTGTGTGGCCATTTTTACCGGAATTTGGCAATCTTCCGGTATTGAGATGGGCCATTTAGGGGGTGAGAGGGGGGTGAAGTTGGCATTGAATCGATCTGCCAGGATATTGGCAATATCCCTGGGGTCAGTATATTTAATGCCATTCTGTTGTAGCTCAGAGCAGATCTAAGCATTGCCATTTAGATTCTTGACACAGTTACAGAATGCCTTGTGGTTGTCTTTGGAATCTTTGGCAATTTTATTTTCATAACTAGCTTTGGAGGATTTCAAGAGGGATCTCAGCTTCTTACTGAGGCTGGTAAGGAAGTCTTTTTGCATCCTGGGATTTTCCTCCTCTGCAACAGTTTCTTCCTTTTGTTGTAAAGTTTGTTTATGGCAGGGGACCACCAGACTGGCTTCCTTTTTTTTGGAGGAGAACATCTTGGTTCTATTTGGGATGGCACGATTCATGCATGAGTGGATGTGCTCATACAGTGCCTTAGTGGAGGACTCAGCAGTCGAACTTTCAGTTCCCATCTGCATGGGTGTCATGAAGTTTGTAACTTCTGACTTGAGTAACATGAAGTTGGCTTTGGAGAAGTTTTTTATGGAGGTTTCCTTACTGGGGGGTGGGATGTGGATGTTAAGGGTGATTAGCTTATGGTCTGACATGACCAACGAGGGGATGACCGTAGGTGTGGAGCATTGATTTCCCATGTTGGTAATGACCAGGTCTAGGATATTGGAGCCCCTGGTGGGACTATGGATTAGTTGAGCCAGGGCATTGGAATTTATGAATTCCAAGAACCGTTGGACAAAGGTGTTGGTGCAAGAGTAGTTTTCCCAGTTAATGGCAGGGTAGTTGAAATCACCCAGTATTAGGGTGTTTGGTTGTTTATTAATATTTTCCAGTATGTTTAGAAAGGTGTGGTGAGAATCTTGGGGCATAGTGGGGGATCTGAAGCAAGCTACAATTTGGATTGCAGTCGTACCTAGTGTTAGTTGCACCTGGAGAATTTCAGATGCATTATGTTGGGCAACTAACCTGGTGGTGTGAATATCCTTGGTGAATATGGACACTCCTCCACCTTTAGTTTTTCGATCCTGGTTTGGTAGCCGAAAAGTGTGGTAAGAGTTGTAGCCTGGTATTGCAGGGGTGCTCTCTGGAGCCTTGAATCAGGTCTCAGTTACTGCACAGATATCGATGTTCTCCATTTTTAAGAGTGCCTCAAGAGAGTGCATTTTGAGGTTTAGATTTCTAGCATTGAGTAGCATTACCTTCCGATTTTGCATGCTTGTACCTATTACGGTGGTGGTTTTGTCCTTTGAACTTTGCCTAAAAAAGGCACTATAGGGGTGGCAAAGAGCCTTAGCCAGTAACCTGAATCCCAGGGGTGACAGGTGCAGGCCATCTCTGGCAAAGCATTGTGGTCTGTCGATCATGTCGTCCCAGGCAGACAGATACTGAATCCCCTTTGAATGACACCAGAAGCTTAGCCAATTGTTGAAGTCAATCATTTTGTCCTTATATTGTGGTATCATTCTGGGTGAAGGCAGGATGCTACTCAGGGCTAGGGTCATACCTGCCTGGGCCACATGATCCAAGAGCTCTTCCATGTCTCTTTTCATGTAGTCCAGGGAGTTACGTCTTAAGTCATTCACTCCAACATGGACAATGACAGAGTCCTTTTGTACTTGTTGTGGAGTGACTTGAGTGCATGAGTTATGTGGTGGATCCTGGCACCCGACAGGCAGCTCACTCTAATTTTCTCCTTGTTCAGCTTGGTGAGTGGGACATCAATTGCCTGACTATAGAGTCACCTATGACTAAAGTGTTAGGTACGATGTTCATCGTGCATACAGCTGCAGTCATAACAGATGGGTTATCCTGCCATCAGGCGGGTCCTCGGTCGGCCGAATTCCAAAGTCTAGGTCTGGCGTCGGTTGTCGTCGCTTCTTCCCTGACGTCAGTGCGGCAGGGGTATAAAAGAGGCAGCCGACGCCATTTTCTTCAGTCTTTCTTGCCGCGCGGTGCCCGAAGCAGAAGCAGTTCGCAAGTGCCGGTCGGCCAGCTCCTGAGATTTACGAAAGTATTTCAGCTGAAGTCTTCTTGAAAGCTAAGTGCCCCATTGGGGAAACTTTTCTTGCCTCAGACCGATGTCAGACAAAGTTAATAATTGCATTTCATGTGGGAAGCAAATACCGCATAAGGATTTCCACTCTTTCTGTATACCTTGCTTAGGCCCAGACCACAACGTCTCGGCCTGCCGTTTTTGTGCTAGATGCAACAAGCGCACTATTAAGCATCAGGCGGAGTTCGTCCTTTTGGCAAAAAATTTAATTATATTATGTCGTCGGATACTCAGACTCCAGTTTTGAGCAAAAAACGCAAAGATAAGGACCGACATACGAGGTCCGCACCTCCTACTGAAACCACGCTAAGGCCGACTACCGGTTCTCCGGTACTCAGCGAGGTGCCTACGCAGCCCCTGAGTACCGATGACAATGCATTACCGGTGTCTTCAGTACCCGAGGTCGCAGGCTCCTCGGCCCCCATTCCTACTACAGATACCGACGCCACTCCTGGCGGGGAAACTCAGAATTTAGACAGGCCTGCCATTTCTCAAGGGGTCTTCAGGCCTTCCTCCTTCTCTATTAAAGCCTTCACTAAATCTAAAGCAGCCATGAAAACCAAAAAACAGGTTCCTCAGACCCCCTCTCAAGGCACCATGCCTAAAAAACAGATGCTTAAAATGGCTGAGGATTTGATTACTCTTATCAAGGGTTCTCAACCCCCCTCTGACAAAAGGCCCAGATTAGAGGAAGACTACCCTTCCTCAGATCAAGCTTCTATTACCTCAGAACTATCTGAGGACCAGGATTATGCCTATTCTCCATTCGAAGACTCTGATGCAGAGGAGTCTATTCCCTCAGTCTCCCCCCCTGAGGACTTCTCTTTTGGGGAACACTTTCACTGGGAAGGCCAAGATTACTCAGATTCCAAGAAAAGGCTCAGGGAATTTCTTCTGCTCCCCCAGCATAGGCCTCTGGCTATCCCTCCTGTTTTAGATATATTGGATGATGTGTACACAGAAGCCAGCCTTAATCCAGATTCTTTGCCTCCAGCTCCTGTTAAACCAGACAGGTATTACCGGGTTCCTGATTCTCACCAGTTCCTATATAAAAGCCATACTGCTGACCCAGAAACAATTTCACAGGGTCCCAAGGGAATTAAGGCCTCTACTGCTAAAAACCCATTACCTTCAGAGAGAGATTCCAGATCTTTAGAAAGGTGGGGGAAAAGGTGTACACCTCGGCCACTTTAACCATGAGGGCATTAAACTGTCAGTTCCATATGTTAAAGTATCAACAGTTTTTGATATCTCAGCTGAAAAGCAAGATGACACAACCAGAACAACCAGATTTAAAAGAGTTGCAGGATTTGTTGCATGGTGCAGAGCAAGTGGGTAAACATACCTTGCAGTGTGGTTTTGATGCTTTAGAGGCCTCATGTAGAGCTGCTGTTACGGGGTCTGTTATACGTAGGCATGCTTGGCTGAAAGAGCAAACTTTACCAGATCATGTCAAAGCTAAATTATTAGATGCACCTCTTCAAAAAGATGTATTGTTTGGTGTTAAAGCTGAGGAGGTGCTAAAGAAAATGGAGGAAAAAGTGAAATCAATGCAAACAGTGAAAGATTTCCTGCAGGTACAGCCTCCATGTTTCAGCAGAAACTGGCCTTCAAAAAATTGGTCCTTTCCAGCCATGGACAGACCTCAAAGGGGCAGATACAGGCGTCCAAGGGGTAGAGGGCAAACTCAAGGATCTTTCAGAGCCAGACAGTGGCAAGCACCAACCCCAAGAGGTGGAGAAGATAGATCACAGTCTTTTAGAAAACAGACACAATGACTTCCCCCTACACCTGCCAAGCAAAGCTTTAATGGCAGCACCTTTGGGCGGAAAACTGACATTATTCTCAAAAAATTGTCATATTATTACAAAAGACAAATGGATTCTGGACATTATAGACACAGGCTACAGGTTCCACTTTCACACCCTTCCAAAAATGAGAGGCATGCCAAACCTGCCACAAAATCAAAGGGCAGAGGCACAAAAACAAATTTCAGCTCTCATGGACATGAAAGCAATTCAAGAGGTACCTGCAAAAGAACAAGGTCAAGGGTTTTATTCCAGACTATTCCTGGTACCAAGGAAAGACAAAGATTGGAGACCTATCTTAGACCTATCCATCCTAAACACATATTTACAGGTGCCAAAATTCAAGATGCTCACATTACAGCAGCTTCTTCCCATGCTGGGCAAGGAGTCTTGGCTGGTAACATTGGACCTCAAGGAGGCATACCTGCATGTCCCTATCAGACAAGATTGCAGAAGATACCTCAGATTTCTTGCAGGTTCAACCCATTACCAATTCGCTGCATTGCCCTTTGGCTTATCTACTGTGCCCAGAGTGTTTATGAAATGCCTGGCATCAGTAATCACCTTCTGCAGACTACAAGGGATACAAATCTACCCATATCTGGATGACTGCCTGATCCAAGCGGACAGCAAGGGCATACTACTGCAGCACCTGGCATTTGTAATAAAACTGTTGAACTTCCTGGGATACACAGTCAACAAAAAGAAATCAAAACTAATACCCTCTCAACAAATAATTTTCCTGGGTGCCAGCTTGGATACAACCACCCAGATGGCCTACCTCACGCCAGACAAGCAAGGGCAACTGTCTCAATACTTCAGAAAAATGGCAACTTACACCAGGCTAACTGCAAGGAAAGTCCTGCAGGCTCTGGGATTCATGGCATCTTGCATCCTACTAATCCCGTGTGCAAGGCTGTATATGAGGAAACTTCAATGGTACCTAAAGAACTTATGGTCTCAACACAGCCACAGCTTGGAAGCAATTATACCACTCATTCCATGCCTTCAAAAGGAATTTATGTGGTGGGCTCAAGCTTGCCAAAGAAACACAGGTCTTCCTTTCTGTGTACCTCAAGCAACTCAAATCATCACAACAGACGCCTCAGATTATGCCTGGGGAGCACACCTGACAGATCAGTGCATTCAGGGAAAATGGACCCGAAAAGAAAAGCACCTTCACATCAACCAAAAGGAAATGCTAGCCGTGCAAAAGGCTATTATGACCTTCAAAGACCTACTGCATCCAGGCCAGCTATTGATAAGGACAGACAACACCACAGTGATGTGGTACATAAACAAACAGGGGGGATCTCATTCATACCCCCTGTGCAGGCAAGCCATGACCCTATGGAACACAGCACTGGAATTGCAAATTCAACTACTGGCACAATTCCTGCCAGGGAAGGAAAACACACTGGCAGACAACCTAAGCAGAAATATGACAGATCCACATGAATGGAAGTTGCATCCTCAAGTTTTCACAAAGATAACTCCGGCATGGGGACAGCCAGACATAGATCTCTTTGCTACCCACAGAAATTGCCAGTTGAAAAAATTTTGTTCAAGGACCTATCATCCACAGGCCTGGAAAGTGGACGCACTTTCCTTCAATTGGGCAACATTGACAGTCTATGCCTTCCCGCCTCTTCCTCTGCTGCCCAAAGTTCTATTAAAAGCCAGAGCAGAGAGGCCGAAAATGATTCTCATTGCTCCAGACTGGCCAAGACAACAATGGTATCCGCTCCTGAAGAGCCTGACACATTCACCACCATGGATCCTACCTCTAGTCCCTCTTCTGTTGTCCCAGCACAACTACAAAACTCTTCACAGCCATCTCAAAACTCTAAATCTAGCTGCATGGAGAATTCCTTGATTTCCCAACAGTTTCTCCTCTCCAAGGAGGTGCAGGACGTCATCTTGGAGGCCAGAAGACCTTCTACTAGAAAGGCCTACTCTGCCAAATGGAAACGATTTTGTGCCTGGAATCAAGAAAAGGGACAGAATCCTTGGGTAATAAATATACCTCAAATTTTACAGTACCTAGCTGAGATGTTAAACAATGGACTTTCCTTCTCCTCCATCAAGATCCACGCTTCAGCCATTTCTGCACAATACAACACAGATCCTCCTTTATTCTCTCATCCTCTCTTAAGGCAGTTCCTCAGAGGGGCAAAGAATATAAAACCCCCAAGGAAACCACCAGTCCCTGCTTGGGACCTCAACTTCATATTGGAAAAGCTGACCCTTCCTCCCTTCGAGCCAGCTTCTTCAACAAAGTTACAGTACTTGTCATGGAAAATAGCCTTTCTTCTGGCTATCACCTCAGCATGCAGGGTTTCGGAACTACAGGCCCTCATGGCTGTGCAGCCATTCATCATTTTCCATCAGGATAGAGTTTCCTTACGAACCAACCCTACCTTTATGCCAAAGGTAGTATCCAGTGTAGCTTTGAATCAGACTATCCACTTCCCTACCTTTTATCCTAATCCACAAAACAAAGGAGAAAAACTACTACATTCCTTGGACATTCACAGGCAACTTCGTTACTATTTGGACAGAACAAAGCCATTCAGGAAATCTGAGCAACTCTTTGTGTCCTATGCTGCAGGTGCTCAAGGAAAGGCTATTTCCAAACAGACAATTTCAAAATGGATAGCCCACTGCATACGCTTTTGTTACTCATTTCATGGAAAAACTGTGCCTGCATGCATCAGATCCCACCACCAGAGCCACAGCTACCTCTGCAGCCTTCCTCAGTGGGTCCCTACCAAGGACATTTTGGAAGCAGCCACCTGGAGTTCAGTGCACACTTTCTCCAAGCACTATCACCTCCCACTATACTCAAAATCTAGAGCGGGCTTTGCCACAGCAGTCCTGCAGGGCATCCTAGCTCCTCCTAGTTCCACTTAGTGCCTACCACCCTTACTTAGCTTTGGGGTTCTACCCATCTGTTATGACTGCAGCTGTATGCACGATGAACATAGTACAGTTTTGTACCTACCATAAATGTAGATGTTCAAGTGCTCATACAGCTGCAGTCCAGGTTTCCCTCCCTCCATCCCCTCTTAGGACAGGCTTATGACAAACACTTTTCATATAACCTTTTTGGGGTATTCTTTTATGGTGTATTTGCTTGCAACCACTGTTTTTGATTTATCAACATTGCATCTTTGCATAACATTGTTTGCCTTCCTTCTGGGGGCACCTGACATCTGGGGCAAGAAAAACTGAAGAAAATGGCGTCAGCTGCCTCTTTTATACCCCTGCCGCACTGACGTCAGGGAAGAAGCGACGACAACCGACGCCGGACCTAGACTTTGGAATTCGGCCGACCGAGGACCCGCCTGATGGCAGGATAACCCATCTGTTATGACTGCAGCTGTATGAGCACTCGAACATCTACATTTATGGTAGGTACAAAACTGTACTTTATCTTGCCTTAGGGCTGAGTAGAAATACAAAAAAAAAAAAAAAACCTCTACAATTAATAGCAACACTAGAACACTAAAGTTTCATTCTCGTAGTACAGCTGGTTTGATATAAAATTGCATACTGCCATGTAAGATCTGCATATGTCAGGTTTAGTTGTTTTCATTTGTTGATAAAGCGAGACATTTTATATTTAAGGACAGAGACAAAAGACATATAAGTGTAACAATCGTTTTGCAACTGACACAAGATGAAAGGTATCCAGGAAAGTATGTGTTTTTCAGTGGGAGTAAGATGGGCATTATTATCAGTTACATACTGTGTCTAATACATTTTTGAATGGTATACATCGCAAAGAAATATGTCATAATTTGAACCATCATCTTTCAGAAGTGAACTGTTGTAGCTATCCAAGATAGGTGAACTATGAACTTAGAAGCCATTTATTAACTTAATAGTCAAGGCATAGGACTTTCAAAGTGGGTTAGAGGACAACTGAATATTTTTAATGAATTGAACAATGGACACATTTAACCCTGCTTGCTGCTGTAATAAAAAAAAAACTTTAACTTTAGAGTATTCCAACTAACATTTACCATGACAGTATAGCCTTCTACATAAGTTATAAAAGTTACAAATTTCAATCACAGATCCAAGTCTCATTCAAACATGGTACCAAAAAGAGGTGCTGGTACTGATCAGTTATAGTAAACCAATAAGGAAGTTAAGGTTATAATCAGCTGGCTGAAAACATAGGCAAGTTGTGGTCTACATCCAGTAATTTATCAAGATTCTGAAAACAGAAAATGCATTTAGTAACCGTATTATTTACCTTAAGGTCATTTAATATTCATGTATCTGAAAAAAGTTAAGGCAAGAGGATTTTAATTTTAAGATTTAAGACTTTTAGAGCTAAGAGAAGATAATTAGAGAAGGTGCCTGAAAGCTTTATTACATTGTATTCCTTAGATGACTTCTCAAATAATATGTTATGTATCACCAAGGAAATAACAGAAAAGTTAAGAAGATTGAAACTCTAAAGCATCTTAGATGCAGGCATTTTGTTGTATACTGTCCTAACAGACTCTTTTAACCCAGATCAAGGTTATTCGTGCAGTATGTATCATTTTGAAGGCGTTCTTAGAAAATGATTGACAAGTAGAAGTAATATAAAAAGGAAGTGAAAATAATTTTAACTATGGAGACCTTTCAGTTTAATGACAATTTCACTGTAAGGTTTCACCAAGGGCGGATCAAAATATTGTTGGAAAATTAGTAATTATTATTTGTGAAAACATGACTACCATGATATTGCAGATCTGACTTCATGTCTATATCTTATAAGTCAATTGGATTCTGAGATTGAATAATATCAAATGACAGGAGCACAATTAAATTAGTATAATTCATTTTATGATTTGAAATGAGAAGCATTTGATAACTGCTGTGGTTTTGGGAATACTTTAAAAACGGTGTTAAAAATAAAAATATTAACATCATCAGTAAATGCACTAATAGAAATATTAATACCCACAATTTTAGGAAATGAAATGCACACATTTTGAAATAAAGTAAAAAAAATGATAGTTCAATATAAAGGTTAAATAAGTGAGGAGAAAGATGATAGGCTTAGCATGTGCCATTTTGACATGGATATATGGAGATAAACACCCATTAATAGAAAGTTGAGTAAGGGATTTGCATATGAGCATTGCTGTATTCCATAGATTTTTAAGAAAGCCCAAATTTTTACATGGTTATGAAGAAAGGTACAACTGACCCAGTCAGATGCTTTGAAAGTGCAAAAATGTCTTTTTCTTTTTGTGACCTTTTAAAGAGTAGGTTGGAATTTAATATAATAGTTTGGTCAAGATGTTAGACCAATTTTGGAAAATCTTGGCTGGTAAAGTTATATGTGTGGCAAACTATTCTTAGTCTGCTAGCTGTTACAGATGCATACAATTTAATGTCAGTATTAACAGGAAATGTGCATCTGGAATTAGAAGGATCCATGAGATCTGAGTTTGCCATAGGGATCTACACTTAGTTTATTGTTATTTTTTATTCATTTACATTTTGACTGGTTAGTTCCACTAGGACAGTGCCCTCTTTTCCAGGAAGACACAAAATGGTATTCTTACTACCTAAGGGAAATTGCACTAGGGCAGCAGGTAAATTCAGCTGTACTTTTCTTATACAATTTCCTGATTTCTTCGTGTTTCACTGTTGCAGTCATTACATTTGGGTAATCTGCTCACAGGTTGCCCTCAGTCGGCCTGATTAACAAAGTCTTGGGTTCTGCGTCGTTGCCGTCCCTTCTTCCATGACATCAGGTCATCAGGGGTATAAAACATGCAGCCGACACCATTACATCAGTCTTTCTTGCCGTGCGGTGCCCGATGCAGAAGCAGTTCGCAAGTGCTGATCGGCCGACTCCTGAAATTTTCGTTTTCAAGTTTCAGAACCGAAGTCTTCAACTAAAAGCTAAGTACCCCATTGGGGAAACTTTTTCTTGCTCCTTACCGATGTCAGTAAAAGTTAATAATTGCATTACTTGTGGAAAGCAAATTCCCCATAAAGATTTTCATTCATACTGTATTCCTTGCCTAGGCCCTGACCACGATGTACCTTGCTGTTGGTTTTGTGCTTTATTTAATCAGTGCACTATCTGTCATCGGTATATTTTTGCCTCTAAATATTTCGGTTCTTGGTTTCATTATGCAGAAATGTCATTGGTTAGCCATCAGACTACTAGGATTCCGAAAAAAAATGCAAAGATAAAGACAGAGACAGGCCGCTGAGGTCCAAAACTGTCGACAAGGCTTCTCCTACGCCAGTCACCAGTTCGCCGGTACTCAGTGAGGTGCTTTCGCAGCCCCTGATACCCGCTACTTCTGATTTGCAGGCCTCTACTGAGACCCATTCAGAGTCCGGTATGCCGCGAGATGCTTCATCTATGGAACCCACAGATGTCTCTACCTTGGATGGGTCCGGGGCCACTGTGCAGGCACCTGCTTTTGAGAGTGTATTCAGGCCTACAGACTTGCATATTAAATCCGGCTTCTGAAGGTGTATTCAGGCCTATGGACTTGCATATTAAATCAACGCCTCCTTCATTACTTAGGCCTAAATCTCGATCCATGGCTAAAAAACCAACACCCAGGCCACATGCTCAGGCCTCTATGCCTAAAAAACAAATAAGAATGGCTGAACATCTAATAAATCTAATCAGGTGTAGCCAACCCCCCCTTTTAGAGGCCTAGGACTGAGGTTGATTATGAATCTTCTGATCAGGATTTTGTTTTTTCTGACTCTTCTGATGACCTGGATTTGCCCTTACCTACTTATGAGGATTCTGATACAGAGGAGTCTATTCCCTCTGCTTCCCATCCTGAGGATTTTTCTTTTGGGGAAACCTTACATACTCTAAGGGAGCATTTCCACTGGGAAAGCCAGGATTTTTCTGATTAAAAAAAGAGGCTTAGGGATTTCCTTCTCCTACCTCAGCATAGGCCTTTAGCTATTCCTTATTACTAGACATTGTTGATGATGCTTTCTCTGAATCAAGTTTGGTCCCTGATTCCCTGCCTCCTGCTCCCAGTAAACCTCACAGATACTAAAGGGTCCCTGAGTCCCACAAGTTCCTTTTCAAAAATCCTATTGCAGATCCAGAGACTATTTCACAGGGGCCCAAGGGCATTAAAGCTTCTACTGCTAAAAATCCTACCTCTTCTGATAGACTCCAGGGCGCTGGAAAGATGGGGTAAGAAGGTTTACACTTCTGCAACCTTGGCCATTAGGGCTTTAAACTGCCAGTTTCATATGTTAAAATATCAGCAGCATGTTATTGGACTGCTTAAACAGAAAATTATGTTGATTCCTGACTGTGTGGAAAATAAAGAATTACAGGATTTAATGCATTCTGCCGAAAAAGTTCGAAAACATAATTTGCAAAGTGGTTTTGATTCATAAGAGGCTTCTTGCAGGGCTGCTGTTACTGGGTCTGTGCTCAGAAGGCATGCTTGGCTTAAGGAGCAATCTTTGCCTGATCATGTTAAAGCTAAGTTGTTGGAAGCTCCTTTAAATCAAGACTGCCTGTTTGGCAACAAGGCTGAGGAAGTTCTTAAAAAGATGGAAGATAAAGCAAAATCTATGCAAACTGTTAAAGATTTTTTACAATTTCAGACTCCTATATTTAGTAGGCACTGGCCTCTAAGAATTGGTCCTTTCCAGCCCCTTCCAGGTCTTCTCAAGCCAAACCTAGACACAGCAAAAAACCCAGGTTTCAGTCCCAGGGGACTCGCAGAACTAAGCGGTGGGGGGCCCCACTTCCAAGTCTGGGAATAATAAGATTCCCCCTTATGGTAAACTGTCTCAATGATTTCCTTTTAAAATTTCCAAGCACTTATTATCTGATTGCCCCTTTGGGGTGAAAGATTGCTCTTCATGCAAAGAATTGGGAACTCATTACCCAGGACAAATGGGTTTTAAATACAGTGTCCCAGAGATACAGATTTCACTTCCACACGTTGCCAACACCAAGTGGGTGGCCGGACCTACCCCTAAATCAGTGGGCAGAGGCCCAGAAACAAGTACTTTCACTCTTAAGTGTGGGGGCTATTCAACTGGTACCAGAAGAGGAAAAAGGGACAAGGTTTCTACTCGAGACTTTTCCTGGTACCCAGAAAAGACAATTCATGGCGTCCTATCCTGGACCTGTCAACTCTAAACACCTTTTTGGAGATTCCAAAATTCAAGATGCTGACTCTTCACCAATTACTTCCTATGCTAGGAAAAGATGCCTGGTTGGCAACACTAGATTTAAAAGAAGCATGCCTGCACATCCCAGTCAGGGAATCTTGCAGAAGATACCTACGCTTCAAAGCAGGCTACATGCGCTATCAGGTCTCTGCACTGCCCTTTGGCTTATCTACTGTGTCCAGGGTATTCACATAGTGCCAAGCTCCAGTTACTGCATTCTGCAGGCAAAGAAGTATTCAAATATACTCATACCTGGATGATTGTCTAATTCAGGCAGAAAGCCAGGACATACTTTTGAATCATCTGGCCTTTGTAAAAAGGGTTCTAACTTGTCTGGGGTACACCATAAATGAAAAGAAATCACAACTGGTACCCTGTCAACAAATTATATTCCTGGGAGGAAGCTTGAATACAACTTCCCAAATGGCTTACCTCACGCTAGAAAAGCAAATTCATTTGACAACCTACTTCAAACAAGTGGCCACAAAAACCCGGCTATCTGCAAGACAAATACTGCAAGCCTTGGGGTTCATGGCCTCCTGCATTCTTCTAATTCCATATGCAAGACTGCATATGACGAAACTACAGTGGTATCTAAAAAGCCTATGGTGTCAACATTCTCAAAACCTAGAAGCAATGATTCCTATCATACCTCGCCTACGCCTAGAGTTCCTTTGGTGGGCAGAGGCCTGCCACCAAAACAAGGGACTACCTTTCACACCACCCCCCTGCTGCCCAAACCCTACCAACAGATGCATCAGGCTATGCATGGGGGGCTCACCTGGCAGGGAAGTGCATTCAGGGCAAATGGAACCCAAGTCAAATGCACCTGCATATCAATCAAAAAGAAATGTTAGCTGTACAGAATGCTCTGACAGCCTTCAAGGACCACATTCTTCCAGGACAACTAATGGTAAAGCTGGACAACACCACTGTTATGTGGTACATAAACAAGCAGGGGGGGTACACATTATTACCCACTCTGCAGACTAGCCATGACATTGTGGAACACAGCCTTGATCTACCAAGTGCACCTACAATCTCAATTCCTTCCAGGAAAATTAAATACACTGGCAGACGGACTAAGCAGAAACCTCATGGACCAAGGATTTTCAACATGTTGACAAGCAAATGGGAGAGCCCAGATCTAGACCTGTTTGCCTGTCCCCAGAACTACCAATTGGACAAATGTTGCACAAGGACTCCCCACAAACAAGCCTGGAAAGGACTCCCCACAAACAAGCCTGGAAAGTGGATGCTGTGCCCTTCAGCTGGAAAAATCTATCAGTCTATGCCTTCCACCCTTTGCCTCTGCTCCCCAAAGTAATACTAAAAGTAAAACAGGACAAACCAAGGATGATTTTGATTGCTCCAGACTGGCTGCGCCAACACTGGTACCCCCTCCTGCGCAGTGTGTCATGGTTATCTCCATGGCACCTGCCTCAGACTCCTTCCCTGCTGTCTCAGCAGGAGAACCAGATTCTGCACCCTCAGCTTCCAACACTTAACCTTGCAGCCTGGCTTATTACTTAATCTCTTCTTTACCATCCCTCAGCAAACCTGTGATGGATATCATCTTAGAGGCAAAGAGGCCTAGTACTAGAAAATCTTAAGATGAAAAATGGAAAAGATTCTGTGCCTGGAACCAATCTCAAGGGATGAGCACAGCAGCGCCCAATTTACCTCAGATTTTACAATACTTAACTGAGATGCTTCACAAATGCCTGTCCTTTTTCCTCCATTAAAATCCACACCTCGGCCATTTCAGCTCAGTGTAACATAGAACCTCCCCTCTTCTCTCATCCACTGCCTAAGCAGTTCCTCAGAGGGTCCAAAAATTTGAGACCACCCAGGAGAGCTCCAACCCCAGCCTGGGACCTTAACTTTGTCTTGGAGAAACTCATTCTACCGCCTTTTGAGCCAGCTGCTACTGCAGACTTAAAATTTCTTTCTTGGAAAACAGCTTTCCTTTTAGCAATCACTTCAGCTAGAAGGGTATCTGAATTACAGGCCCATATGGCAGTGTAGCCTTTCATCATCTTTCGTGCGGACAGGGTGTCACTCAGAACCAATCCATCCTTCATGCCCAAGGTGGTATCCAGTGTGGCTCTTAATCAGTCCATTAATTTGCCAACCTTCTTTCCTAATCCACAGAATAAAGGGGAACGTATACTGCATTCCTTAGATGTGCACAGACAACTTAGATTCTACTTGGACAGGACAAAACCTCAAAGGAAATCTGAACAACTGCTGGTAGCATTTGCTGCAGGGGCAGAGGGGAAGGCTGTTTCAAAGCAAACCATTTCTAAATGGATAAGCCATTGCATTCATTTCTGCTATAAGCACCATGGAAAACCTATCCCCCAGGGGATCAGACCTCACTCCACCAGGGCTGCATCTACCTGTACAGCCTTTCTCAGAGGCATCCCTACCAGGGACATCTTAGAAGCTGCTACCTGGAGTTCTGTACATACTTTCACCAAGCATGACCATTTGCCAATTTTCTCTAAATCCAGAGCTGGCTTTGCTACTGCAGTCTTGCAGGGCCTTATAGCTGGCCCTAATGCTATCTAAACTCCTCCTCCCAACCATAGCTTTGGGAATCTACCCAAATGTAATGACTGCAACAGTGAAACACGAAGAACATAGTACAGTTGTATACACTTATCATAAATGTAGATGTTCGAGTGTATTCACTGTTGCAGTCCTGGTTACCCTCCCTCCAGCCCCCTAACTTCTTTTGGCTATACCTCTAATTTCCTTTACTATGCTTAAAAGCCTATTTGGTGTATTTGTTTTTTGTTGGAGGTATATCTTTGTGCTTTTATGTTTAATTGCTTCCCATTAGGGGGGCACCTGACATTTGGGGCAAGAAAAACTGATGTAATGGTGTCAGATGCATGTTTTATACCCCTGACGACCTGACGTCATGGAAAAAGGGACAGCAACCGATGCAGGACCCAAGACTTTGTTAATCAGGCTGACTGAGGGCAACCTGTGAGCAGATTACCAAAATGTAATGACTGGAACAGTGAATATACTCTAATATCTACATTTATGGTAAGTGTACACAACTGTACTTTTCAGGGGCTGCTGGGAATAGATGCAGGGTGGAGAGATTGCTAGGTGAGAGAGATGTATAAGAAGGCAGTTTAGATGCCTGTGCAGTTATCTGCTAAGGAGAAATGGTGGAAAATTGATGCCTTTACAATGATCTGTTGAGGAGAAATTGAGCAAGATTGAAACTGCTGATTCTGCCATATTTTGAAAGTGATGACGTACAGGTATTTGTTACTAAACAAGTATAGGCATGCTGAGATAGCACAGGTTGTGGTTTGGATTTTTCAGATTATCACACATCAGACAAGTGATGTATTCAGTATTGATCTGCTACATTGAATTTGGGTTGGAGTTTGTCTTTGTCACATCATAGAGACTTTTAGTTTACTGCAAGAGCAGGAAAACATTGCACCCATTGAGGATTGAGCAGAGCATACTGTAATACCAAAATAAGGACTTTCAAATGACTCTAATGGCATTAGAAATCAGTTTAGATAAGAAAAGGGACATAAAGGTTATGCAGCAGTTACAGCATCATCTTAGAAATAAGAAATGCTTTGAATAAAGGAAAAAGTATGACCAATTAATAAAAACAAAAAAGACTATGCTATAGGTAAGTGTTGTATGTGAAACTGTACTATGACCACTTTGGGATTTAAAAATTATAATGTAAAATTTCTGGTTCATCTTGGCAAGGGGCAATTTTTCTAAGTACTTGTGCAGCAAAAATAATACCTTGGACAATTTTCCCCCTCGTCCTCCACTGAAAAAGGGGCACCTGTGCCCAGTCAGACTTTCCCGATTAAACAAGTGTTAATCAATAATAAATAACAGTTACAATAATAGGCAGGCTCACATGTGGCTTAAATGATTGACAAAAGATGTTCCTGTGTATTACTCATTTCATTAAAAAACTATAAAAAAAATACAATCATGCATTATCTGCCACATTTCATATCTGTGTCTGTGTGTGTGTGTGTATATATATATATATATATATATATATATATGTATTTTTTGTTTAAATTATTCACTAATGACGTATATTTTTCTTGCCTGCGCTGTTGTGTCATTCAGTATGCTCATGATTCCACAATTATCTCCACCTCCGACAATAGCGCCTACCTTCACACCCTCACTCAAGAATCTATGCACTATGTTGAAAAATGGTTAACTTCCAACCAATCGTTACTTAACCCAAAGAAAACTAAACTTCTATTTCTCCCTAAATCTCTCCGTCATAAAGTATCCTTTACCATCTCCTCCCTGAACAGCACTATCATCTCTGTTGAACCTCGCACTAAATTGCTAGGAGTTATTATCGATGACCAACTAAAGTTCAATCTCCATATCCAACAGTGCATTAAAAGACACATCAAAAGATAGGCCTCCTGTACAGGCGTAAAAAATTCCTCACAAATGCTGCTAGGCTCTCTGTTACACAAACTTTTCTACTCCCCACTCTACTCTAGGCTGCCCCCCCTTTCTCACTTCCAGTTTAGGCAGAAGAATAGCTTTCATGTAACTCACCTATAACAAAATAGGAAGGTTCAGTACTAATCTACCCTACCACTCTCACCACTGCCTAGCCCTGAAAAACCTGCAATGGTTAGAATTTCATCATCAAATCCTACTACCTTAGCTTCTCCTGGCTCACTCCATCTTACATGAACCCTCCTCCTACCCCTCCCTCGCTACCCTTATCCAGCCTTATACACCCAACTAAGATCTCCATAGTACAGAACAACATCTTCTCCAGGTGTACAAGCTCAATAAAAATATTGGTAAACTCCTCTTCAGTTACTCAGCAGCCAATGCTTGGAATAAACTTCCACTAAGTCTTAGCCAGATCTCTTACTCAAACTCTTTTAAAACTACTTTAAATGATACTCTCCATGTACCTTTGATATGCTCATGCAATGACCCTGCATAATCTACTTCCCCTCCTCTAATTACTATTGCAGCAAACATCTTCTGCATCCTCTCTCTGCCGTTGCTTCAAAAAGTTTACTAATAGTTAACGAATGTGTTACCCCACACTGGAAATTAGCTTTTGCCTCATAATTTATCTCTCATATAATCTTTACTTTCATAGTTTAATGGTCCTTTTATCTTGCAATACCTGACAATTTGTTTCTGTATTTCTCATTATTGCATGTAGCTCTGCTTACCATTGTACTCAGCTCTGTACTAAATTATGGTGTTTACTCTGCTTATTTTTGTACATAGACTTGTACTCTGTTAGCATGTTGTTTTATCATACTCTTAGAAGTATTGTAGTTTTTTCAATGTCTTACTTTAAATACTATTTTCTGCTATATGACTATTTATGTTTTGTTACTGTTTTTGGAGCTTTTCTCCTTGGGTCTCCACTGAAAAGGGGCTATTAGCCCAGTCATACTAACCCGGTTAACAAATGTCAAATAAATAAATTAAATAAATAAATAAAGATGCATTGGACTTTTCTCAGAAAAAGAAACTTTTTTGATCAAACCGAAAATATGGAGTGGACTTTTGTCATCTTAAAGAGACAAACAACAAGAAATGGCTGCTCTTTGAAGGACAATAATAGTAAAAAAAAATAAAATAAAATAAAAAAGAATAATGTTCTCATTTTCTATTTTGCCTAAATAGCTTTCTCATAGGTATTCAATTTTGTCATCTATTACAGTTCATCAAGTGCAAGGTAAAATAAACAATAAAAATGATACTTTATCAAAATACTTTTTCTCCAGTATCTGCAATAGTGTATATATGTTATTACTGTTACTTATAAGCCTTTTTATTATTTTATTTTAATTCTCTCTAACATTATTTTTAAATATAGAGAGTAGTGTGCATGTGGTGGGGGTGTATTGACAGTATCTGATATAGTGTGTGTATATATATATATATTAATATTACTATTACTTATAAGTCTCTATTATTTTATTTAAATCCTCTCAAACATAATCCACTTAATTTATATATATTTTCTATGCACAATTTCAAGTAATCTGTTTTTTATTTTTGCTTATTCTACCTGGTGAATGTGGTTGTATGTACAGTGGGTATTGTGTTGAGTGGTTTTAGCCACATAAAAATCAGTTATATACATTACTTCTCTTTCTTTTAATATGTTTAACTTGTATTTGTTTTATTACTTGGGCTCTTATTCAAATGATTAGAAATGCTTTTGACTGTGTCGGTACATTTATTTATACACTTATTAAGTCAATTAAAAAAAGTAATGCTTGTTCTTATTAAAAGTAAAAATAGCTTTCTGTTTAACTTGTGAGTGTTAAATGTGGTCGCAAGCAGTTCTTTTTTTTTTACAGTAACTGCTTCTTTTCAGTCCCTTTTCCTGCCTAGTGTTAGTTAAATTGCTTTAGAATTTTTTTCACATACCTTGAGCTGTTTTTCAACTTACAACAGTCTAGATTTCATGTCCAAGCTGCCTGTGCTGCAGGAAATGCATTTTGAACTTTAACCTTCATTTACAGGAAGTGAACTTTTAGAATGTTAAAACGAGCAGCAGAAAGACAAAAAAAGAACATTTAAAAGTAATTTAGTTAATTGTAAAACATACCCATGTAGTTTTTGTGATCATTATCTTTTAAAAAGTGGAATAATGAAAAGAAGAAAGGAAAGAAGAATGCAGTGGGAAGAAGGAAAAGAAGACATCTGCAGACTTAGATACATGGTACTAATTTCTGTTTAGTGACATCTTGTGGTCATCCTAATTATAGTTCAGTGAAAGCTGTATCCTTTTATATAAGAACAGCGTAAATATAATATACTCATGCAGCCAGTCATTACAGTACATAGGAATATGTCATTTATAGTAATGAAAATGTTTGTTTAAAATAATAGTAATGTGTCATGAAAGAAGATAAAAAAGTAATATAACTTTAATAATAATGAATTAGACAGTTACTGCTATACAGAATACTTCTGATAAACAAAGAAGTACCTATTACAGTAATGGAATTTCCTCTACAGTTTCTCTGATTCTGTAACATGCTACCTGTTATACTGCACACACAAATATTTACACACTGTCTGACTGGATTTTTGATTATTCAGTTTAAACAATTTAGGACTTAGCATTGTGCGTCCTGATATTTTAAAAGGTTGCTTTCCTTAACTGATCCATTATTGTCACTGACCTAATATATTGTTTCATATCCACATTTCATTTATGCAGGTACAAACCATTAACTTCTTTGCTAGCTATGTCTTATATTTCTGACATTTTCTAACTTTTGCATTGTTCAAGGGCTATCTATTATTTTCTACCGGGGCTCACTCTGAATACAGATTCTGCAGAAGAATAGATAGTTTCATTAAATTAGGTCTAATAAATTAAATAACTGATCTGTTTCTTGAAACAGACAGTGCCACACCTAAAGGTTTAATGTCATAAAAAATATAGCAAGCACATAGACCATGGCTGATCCACAGATAGTGGAAGACCTGAGACATAATATAAAGAGGTAGTTAAGCCTCAAGATTGTTGGTGGAATACAGAATACTTACAAATGCATAGCATGAATGAAACTGATTGTGGTCTATGTTCAGTGATCAAAACATTGAATGTTGGTCAATGAACAGCACTTTTAACAAACAGGGATGTTATCAAAAATAGTCATTGAATGGCCATAGTTGGCCAACATAAAAGGACCATGATCTACTACTAGCTTATTGGTAACTTAGCTTTAACAGAATCTGCCCTTTCCCAATTCAGTGTGACCTCAGAGTTTGTATAGAATTAGATGGGGGTGTAGAGAGCGGTTTTGGTGAACATGGGACAATACATTTGTGGGGAGCTTTGCCCCCCCACACCCTTTTATATGAGGGGCTGTGCTTCCTGTACAGAAGTTAGATGTTAAATGTATATTCCAAGTACTAGATGTGGTGATAGCAACATACATAATTCATAATACAAACATTTGCTTAAAAACACTTATTTGTATATTTATTCTCCTGCATAAATACATAGAACATATTCAGTCTCTTAACTATTAATATACACATTAAACACCTTCTTGTAAGTTACAAATACATACACACAGTTATATGTATGCACATCCATGTAAATATATTATGCATATGTAAGCACATACAATGTACACAAGTTTGTATTTTAAATTGTAGCATTTTTTAAACTTCCATGTTATGACTATTATTTTCACTTTTTCACACATCTTATTAAATGAGTTTGAAAAGTTTTATGATATGTGGTCTTGATGTGTGTTGGTGTTATGATGTCTATAGGTTAAGATGTTACAGGTATTGTCAGTTTTATTTATTTTCTCCTATAAATGCTTAAATAGTAGGCTATTTGTAGTATTTTCTATAGTAGGATTAATTAGAAGAAATGACTATATAAAATGTATTGATCAAATGGAGAATTTTGAAATGCATTATTTCTGGGATATTTTTGATATATTCAGAAATACATAATATTCTTTATTATTAGCATTTCTAAATGTATATTTGTATGATCTTAATATTAATGTTTCTCAAATTAATACTTTGTTTTATTCCTTTTAACATGACTTGAGTGTGCTCTAACTAGTTATAATTAATATTAATGTTTTAAATTAAGCAGCAGTAGCAACTGTTTATCTTGATGACATTGTAATGGGTTGGCTGGTGTGTGATTTGTTTGATTATATCATCAAATGTGGGGATTTTCCCTCCATGATGGGAGGTTTGAATGCATATGTTTTTTTGAAATGTTGCTGTTTATTTTTTGTATCTGTCCATAACAACAATTATTAGTACTTGGTTATTATATTTTAAGCTAAATCATCTTAAATCAGTACATTTACATGTTCTTATTAATGTCAACATATAATTGTCTGTCACTAAACATCAATGGAGTTAATAATCCATTGAAGAGGAGTATCTTAAATATTTAAAATTGCATAAAGCTCACATAATTTTCTGACAAGAAAGATGAAGATAGATTAATGTTGAAAGATTATTCAAATTTTGTGAGCTCTCATTTTAAATCAAAAAGGAGATGTACTCTTATTCTTTGGAGAAATTCATTACCTATGCCTAAAATCTTAAATACCTATCCAGATATAAAATGGCATGTTGGATTTAGCATTAGTAGAAATTGACAGAAAAAAAACTTATACTTTTGTGAATTCTTACTGTATACCTAGAATTGCATCTTAATTTGCTAAGAAATATTTGTATATTATATCCTCATATACAAAAGGTAAATTGATTATTGCAGGAGATTTTAAATGTATTCTTTCTAGTAAAGACACAACTGCTGATAAGGTTCCTAAGCTATTCTCAGTAGCTAATCACTGAGATAATTTTATTAGTTCAAGAGATACTTATGATATTAAATGAACTAACTCTCAACTTTACACATTATTATTTTAAATTTGGCACCCAGACAAACACTGATAAAGTTTTTACTTCTAGTAGTTTAGTTCCTGAAATTGAAGATGTACTGATAACCTCATGTCCTTTATCTAAACACAGTGCTATTGCACTTATATTAACATTAAAGCCAAGTAATTTGATTTACTATCACAAAATCCTTGCTTGTATAGTAAAATTAAAAGACTTTAGGGAAGGGTGTCTAAAAGAAATGGATCAGTACACTGAAATTAATAATAACGGAGATGTTTCAAAAGTAATTCTCTGGGATTGTTTAAACGTCTTTGCAGTCTAATGTAGATAAATTGAAATCCAGTTTAAAATCTTATGACAAATTGACAAACACTGAGTTGAAAACATTAAATCAAAAAAATCTTGATGTACTTCATCATATAATATCAATAAATCTGGTAAAATTAAAATTACAAACTTACTCAATAAATTCAAAATGCTTACACATGTTGGCTGTTAGATCTATGAAAAAAAATTAAATGCTAATCATATTAAAGAATTAATTTCCAAACAAGGTGAGAAAAATAAAAAAGTGACTGATTTATAAGACATACTAGAATGCTTTAAGAAATATTATGAAGAAAGTAATAACAGAGAGACTTTTTGAAAGATAATATAAGGTTTAAATTAACCAAAGAACAAAGATCCAAAATTGATAAGTCATTCTCTTTTAAGGAGTTAAAATATCAAATTAATAATCTTAAACCAAATGAAGCCTCTGGTCTTGATGGTATAATCACAGAATTATACAAATTATTCACACAAAATATTTTAAATATCTTACTAAAACTTTTTGAACAAGTTAAACATGTCAGCCATCTCCCCTCCTGGAAATATTCCCTGATGTCTCTCGTCTTGAAACAAAATAAAGATTGTAATGTATGTTCTTCATGCTATCCTATTTTATTATTAAATGATATTTATACTGTGTTTATGTCTATCCTTGCCAAAAGATTAAACCTTATTATGCCAGGATTAATAAATGAAGATCAGACTGGTTTTATACTACATAGAAATGTTCAGGATAACATAATTTGACTTAATACTTTAATAGAGCTGGCTAATAAAAACGAAAAAAAAAAAAACCTAACTATAGTAAGTCTAGATATAAATAAAGTTTTTGATTCTGTTACTTGGAATTATTTGTTCAAAGCACTTAAACAATATACATTTTTCCTAGATTTTATAGATCTTATAACTAATCTATAGAGTAATTCATTCTCTTTTATTAAAATTGGCTATTTTCTTTCTAGCTCTTTCAAAATATTAAATAGAATAAAACAGTGTTGTCCCTTGTCACCTCTATTATTTTCTCTAGCAATTGAACTTTTTACAAACTTTATTAGACCCAATAACAAAATTCAGGGATTCTAAATAGATGAAAATTGTTCCTGTAAAATTCAGTTATTTGCTGATGACATTTCATTAACAAGTGGAGATGTTGAAGCTTCAACAGAAAATTTAACTAAGTCTATTAATTACTTTGAAAAAGCATCAGGTTTAATGTTTAATCCTGGTAAAACAGAAACTTTACTTATTAATAAAAAAAGTTAATTATTTAAGAAAACTAAGAATTTTGTTTGGGACAATTCACAATTATTTTGGGATTATAATGAAATATACTCTAAAAGACTCAATAGCAGTACATTATAATAATTTAATAGGCACTGTTACTAAAATAATTATAATAATAGGGAGTATATCACATAGTCTAACTGCAAAAAGTTTGAATACATAATAGTCGAACCCAGAAGTTCAAAATGCAATAACTTCAAATGCTCAGTACAGGGATTTTTTTCCCAGGGAAAAAAATTGCTGTTCCGATACAAAACCAAACAACACACATACACTAAATAAATGTTCCTAATGTGCCTCCCACACTCCCCTGCTTAAATATACCAACTCTGAGATCGCACTATAGTGGAGGAAATAGCAAAGCCGCGGAAGTGGCCCACCGAATATTTTCCCTGGGAAAATATTCGGTGTTCCACAGCTTCACTATTTTGAACTTCCCAGTTCAATGTTATGGTGTTAGGATACCTGTGCATTCGAACTTCTAATACAGACCCTAATAATAATTGGAACATTTTTTTTTACAATGGATAATAGACTTACTTTAATGAAAATGATAATCCTACTAAAATACATTTATGTCTACAGTCGCTAATTATTCTTCCTCCTAAAAAATATTTAAGAAATTAAATTCTATTCTTAATTTTATCTGGCTCCCCTATAAACCAAGGATATCCTTTGACTGGCATGTTAAAAGCTGGCAAGAAGAAGATGGATTAAGTTTTCCAAATGTTGAAATATATGCCAAATCCATAATTCTCAGTGTAATATCTCTATTGTTAAATTACTCTTACTAATCCACTTGGAAATTCATTCATGAAAGATTAATAAATAAAAGCTATGTTACTGAATCTTTCTCTAAATTTGGAATTCATAAATTTTACTGGATCTTGATAGACTTATGTTTAAATGAAAAGGAAGAATACTATTACTCTCCCTTCACTGATTACATCCTTAGAAATTTTAAAAGATTCATGAATTCTAAATATATAGCTTTTGTTCGAAAGAAGAAGTTTTTTTTTTTTTCAAAAAAAAATTTTTATTGGCAATTTTGTTTTAATACAATAAGAACCAAACAAGTTATAACAAGATAAATAAAATACACAGTATACTAATAAAAATCACAAAATTTCAACAAGCAACCCCACAAGCTGTCAAAAAAAACATAATATAACAGTAATTAAATAGTACTAAATATTGGAATTAAAACAACAAACCACTGAATTAAATCAAGAAGAAATAAGGAGAAGTGTATTAACTTTGGAGCAAATTTTTAGATAAAGGGCATTCTTCTTAGGACTCTTACTAATAAATTTGTGAGCAGCCATGTATGTAAATACCAATGATTTAAAGTTATTCCAACAAAGCTTAGTACGATCCATCCAATTTCTAGAGATGTACAGTTTCATGAGAGAACATAAAAGACCAAAACATGGGTATCAACTAAAGAAAGAGTACACATAGGTATGTGAAGGATGGCTAGTTCCCAACAAAGGGTTGATTTGTGGTATCCCATTTTTTGAAGATGGACCTTTAACGAAGTCCAAAGTTTATGAGTATGATAACAGGACCAGAAGATATGAAATAAGTCAGCATAGGGTGCTGAGCAGCAGGAGCAAGAAGGAGATTTATTGGAGTCAATTTTTGCTAGTCTAGCTGGAGTAAAATATGTATTATTGTTAATCATCAATTGTGTGTAAAAAAGATTCTTAAATGGGGAGAAATTAATAGTGTTTTTTATAGACAAAAGCTTCTGTTCATGTGAAAGAAGAGGGCGATAACCATTCCAATAGTTTGAAAAAAGACATGGACTATTATTTATCATAGATGATATAAGTTTATATGAATTAGAAACCATTTTCTTGGGTAGAGTAAGATTATGCAAAACAGATTCTAATAAGGATATATTTTGTCCATTATCAAAAAGGTGTATAAATTTATACTTAATAATATCTCTCAATTGTCTGATTATCGATAAATATTTTTTATTTATCTTCAATATCACACATAGGTTAGAAAATGATTCATTATTATGTTTAAGTAAATCCCAGACCACAAAGCTTTTAATTTCCGAATTTAGAAAGATTAACAGGAAGATTATTAATTGTAATATTAGGATTTAGATGTAAGGGTTGAAGTAAGGGAAGGGTTTTATCCAAATTTATAAGTTTCATTAAGTTTTGAAAAATAATAATCTTATGTTTTAAATTATTTGAGAGTTTGAGATTTTTAAAGGAATCTTTTAGAAAAGGGAGGGCCTCCGATTCAAATTCAGACTTATAACATGTTGAAACCATATTTTAGACCATAAGGGATAAGAATTATAATCCACTAACTTAAATTTGGAAATACATAATAACCTACTTGCGAAATGATGAAGTAGTATAATTGAAAATTTGGCAGTCCCAGTCCTCCTCCGATTTGGGAATAGTTAGTTTATTATATGCAATTCTCACAGATTTTGGATACCAGATAAATTTAGATAAATCCTACATATTTTAGTCAAAAAGACTTTGGTATTACCTGATCTACAGAGTTGAATTGAAAGAGAATTTTAGGTAGAATATTCATTTTAATTATAGCAGCTTTAGACAAGAGAGATAATTTCAACTTCTGCCACCTAAGAATATCGAGAGTTATTTTGGACCATGATTTAAGGAGATTATTTTGAAATGTAGATGAAACATTATGATTAAAGGAAATTCCTAAATATTTAATATCGAAAGTAACTTTAAAGGAAGACAAGGAAAATAACTTGGATTATACCCTGAGGATTTATAGGAAAATGTGAGATTTCTGAAAATTGACTTGATAATCTGAAGCTTTAGAAAAGATCTCAATGGAGGATTCAATCTTATGAAGATCAGTATTAGGAAGTTGAAAGTAAATAATTAAATCATCAGCAAAAGCTGACAAAGGAACAGTAGTATTCATTACTCTAGGAATCACATGTACTGTATTTGATTTTATATAAAGAAATAGGGGTTCAATGAATACATTAAAAAGGAAAGGAGATAGCGGACAACCCTGTCTAGTACCATTAGTTATTCGTATTGGTTTTGATAAAATTTTGTTTATCCACAAGCAAGTCGAGGAGTTATTATATAAAACTTTAATCATATCTATGAAAGAAGGGGGAATATTGAAATATGATAAGGAAAGAAAAAGAAACATCCAGTTAACCCTATCAAAAGCCTGCATCTAATATCAAGGCATAAATTGGATTTTTGTCTTTTTCAGAATATGCATTAATGAATCTAAAGTTAAGGTATTATCCCAAGTATGTTTACCTGACATAAAGCCTGATTGTTCCTTGGATATTATAGAAGGAAGAATTTTCCTAAGCCTATTTGCTAAAAGAGAGGCTAAAATTTTAATGTCAATATTAATCAAAGAAATGGGCGATAATTGTGCGGATCTGATTTGTCCTTTTGATTTTTAAAATTAAAATCGTTTCAAGTATTCCAATAAAGATCTGAGATACCATGTTTTATTACATAATTATATACTTTTAATAATATAGAAGAAATCAATAAGTTATAAGTTTTAAAGAATTCAGCTGTAAATCCATCAGGACCAGGTGATTTCCTGCTTTAAGATTCGAGATAGCTTCTTGAATTTCTTGTAGACTTATAGGAGCTGAAAGCAAGTCACCTTGACTTTTACTTATGGAGGGAAATTTAATAGAATTAAGAAACTCAATCATATCTTTATGCGTAGTACTACTTGTATTTCCATTAGAATATATGTCAGAAAAAGGTTAGAAAAAGTTGTATTATTTCTTGGTCAGAGTTATAAATCTTATTATTTAGGTGTAGCGAGATATCTTAGGAGGTTCTCGATTGTTTCTAATTAATTTTGCAAGAAATTTAGATGGAGTTTGTGCCCATTCAGAGTAGGTTGCAATCATCCTTTGTTCAAAAATAGTTAGGTTCTGTTTATGTAGTTGAAGTAATTGGAATTGTAAGTCATTTATTAAATTATCTCTATTGGGATCTACATTTATTTTTGTTGTTTTTCTAGTTCAAGAAGTTTATTTGTAAGCTCCATTTCTTTGTCTTTATATTTCCTTTTAAGAAAGGAGGCTTTATTAATTAAAATACCTCTCATATAAGCTTTACAGGCTGCCCATTGTATATCTAAGGGTATATCAGAACTATCCAGATTAAGAGTAAGATTAGATAGTATTCCATTAATTTCCTGAATAATGTCTTTATTTAAGTAAATTATTATTAAGTGTCCAAATATTATATTTAGAGGGGAATTTTTTTGAATAGGGTTAATATTTATTGAAATCTTAGAGTGATCAGAGATGGATCTCGGATCCAAGAATAGAACAATATCAAAGTGTGTAAGAAATTCAAATTAAAAGAAGTCCAATCTTGACCAAGATTTGCATTTTGAATAATAAGTGTATAACTCCTCTTTCGTTATCTGGTCCTTCAAAGAAACAGGGTCAGTAAGACTAAGGTCAAACATCAAATCCTCCAAGGCAGAGGAGGATTGGGTATTGTACCAATAATAGGAGGATTTATTAGAACGATCAACAATAGGATCAATAACAGCATTCCAATAGCTATAATATAATGGTCTTTAAAGGTTGCTAAAATATTATGAATTTCTGCAATAAAAATATATTGCTGAGAACACGGGCCATATAAATTAAAAAATAGAATAGGTTTATTAATATTAGGAAATTGAGATGTGAAAAAACACCACCTACCATTAACATCAGACCTTGTATTTAGTATGGTACCCTGGAAAGATTTTTTAATAATTATCGCTACTCCTCTAGCACTAGAACTATTACCTGAAGAAATAATAAGTTTCACCCAATTCTTTTCTCTTACTCCTGCCCAATCCCTATCATACAAATGTGTTTCTTGAAGGAAACATATATTAGCATATGATTTAAAAATCAAGTGACAAATAAGCGCCCTTTTAGACTTATTTTGCAACCCTCTAATATTCCACTTAATCTATATATAAAGTCATAATAGAAAAAGCTTAGTATGCCTAGTATACACCTATTATAAAAGAAAGGAAAAGCCAAAAAGAAATAAAGACGGTAACTTTGTAAAACCAAAAGCGCTCCTTTTATTCAGAATACATAGCTGACTTTTATTTTCAATCTTCTCCTATATTTTCCATAATTTCCTTTATCTATAATCACAAAATGACAGTGGCAAGAATAGAAAAGGGACAAAGAAAAACAAAATATGACAGCAGAGAGAATCCTTCCATACCTCCCCAGTGCCTACCCACCCCACAAAACTAATGGAAGGAAATAATATATAATACATCTGTGAGGCTTTTAAAATGCTAACAAAATAATTCTTGTTATAACTAAGGAAAGAATAAAAATTAAGTAACAAACAAATACTCCAACAATATGTACATATATACATCACACAATGTTTCCAAGACACAGCCATGTTAGAACCCATAAACCAACACCCACCTAGATCATATACAGAGCAATGAAAGTAGCCATAAATAAAAGGCAAATTGAAGGTAGCTTAACTAACTATAACCTATAGATATGCGATTTTTCAGAAAAAAATTAAAACTAAAAAAAAATATTATTTATAAAATGTAAACATTTTTATGGTACATACCTAGAATAACTTTAAGATTATATTTTAAATTTTAAGATTATATTTTAGTGTGTATTCAACAACACTAGTAAAAGTTAAAAATTTAAGATAAAAAATCGACATATAAGCAGACTGGACATAATACATGCACATACTGAACAAAGTTGCAAATACCCCAAGAAAAAACTGTGAGAAGCATTTATATCTTAACTGAGTCATGTAAACCAGACCCCACCGCATGTATTAAGGCAGACATTAACAAGTAATACAGTAGATACATATTAAATTATACCCCCATTTCTTAAATAACTACAGAATAAAGTCCAGAACAATGAACTGTCATTGTAGGAAACCTCATGAAGTGAGAACCTCATGAAGCGAAGCATATCAGCATCTCAGCGACAGAATCATAAGGAGAAGTTCCACTTTTTACAGTTAAAATTAGAGCCAGAATTCTCACGCAACTCCACACGTAGAAAATGTATCCACCATTTCTTAAATAACTAGAGAATGAAGTCCAGAACAATGAACTGTCACTGTAGGAAACTACATGCAGTGAGAACCACATGAAGCAAAGCATATCAGCATCTCAGCGACAGAATCATCAGCAGTAGTTCCGCCTTTTACAGTTAAATGAGCCAGAATTCTCACGCATCTCCACACGGAGGAAATGTATCAGGAAAATAATCTCCAGAACTAATCATGACACCATTTACAGTCACCAATTCGAACACCATGTTGTTTACTGGCATCTGAAAAATCATACAGTCATCCGCCTATTCGAAGTTTTCTCATTTTATAGTTCAAGTTAACAAAGAAATCATGCCACACCAAAACCAGTGTTAAACCAACAGCAAGGCTTACTTACTTTGTTTGTATATTTGCCAAAAGATACATCTTGACAGACTAGATAAATAGTCCTTGAACAACCACTCATGTTGAACAAATGAATACTCGCATAAAACACTTGCATATATCAGCACTTGTAAACGAACAGCATTTCTCCACAGCGCAATTGTAAGGCAAACTAAAAGTTAACCAAATACATTTTTATAACACTGGATAAGAATTGAAGGCTTTAATAAAAGCATCTTTAGCTTCAGACAGTGTACTCGCTGAATATTTAGTCTCTTTATATGTAAATAAAAGGACACCGGGTATCTCATCTGAAACCTTATATTTCTTTTAATTAAATCAGCACAAAAGGGAGCTAACCTCTGCCTATTCAATTTTATTTGGTGTGGCAAGTCTTGAGTAAAAGTAATTTTATGACTGTTCCATACCAATATTTTTTGCTTTCTTGCTGATTGTAGAATATTTTGAACATCCTGAAAGTTCAATAGTTTGGTATAGATGATGAGGGATTTGTGAATCCTGTCACGCCTAATGGCTCTATGTGCCCTCTCAATTATTATTTTATCAGCTGTAAAACTCGGACCCAAAAGTGCACTGAAAATCTGACCACAAATTAAAATAAGGTTTTGGTTATCATATGTTTCAGGTAGCCCCTAATAATAATATTATTACGGCTTCTCGCTTCAAGATCTGTTAGTTTAGTTTGTAATTCCTCAATAAGCACAGAATTATTTTTGTTGCATCAGACACTTGACTAATTTTAAAGTCATTATTTTGTGTTTTTTGCTCTAGCGTGTCCATTCTTTGTACTAACTGGTTAATAGATTTAGTAAGACCAGACATTTGGTCAGATATAACCTGGATAGCATCCTGAATTGGTTGAAGCGCTATTTTCAGATCGTCGATGTGAAGATTCGGTTCAGTTTTTGTCTTCGCATTTGTTTTATTATTTGAAGAACTACTCTCCACAACTGTTTTTGAAGTTCTCAACCTTTTACAAGTGTTATCTTTCTCAGGGGAAAGAATTGAGGAGATTTTTGCCTTGGTACTCTGGGCATCCATATTCTCCACACTTTCTGTCATACCTGGATACCGATGTACAGAACAGAGGTAAGGAGCGCCAACTGCTAGAAGCGTGAATCCTGTCAGGCACCAAATTTTCACACAGGCCACTCGAATATTCGTACTCCTTATCGCAGACACTGGTTAAAGGTAAAAAAAATACAATTTTTACCAGAGAACAGACCACCAAACGACTTCAGGTATATTATATTAGCTTCTTATATCAGCGAGTAATATTAACTACCATTAAGAAACAGTTAAGGCTACATAAAATAAAAATTAACGGTAGGAGCTCGTGGTTAGGGTGCTAACTAGCCGACCACCATCTTGGAATCCCTTGTTCGAAAGAAGAAGTTGTTTCCTATATCCCATACTGCGGGTTGTTTGGGAACTTTTAATATAAAAAAAGTGCTTGACCTTAAAGATGCAAATTTAATCTTTAGGTATCAATTCTTAATTGGAAGTAAATCACATAATACATATTATCTTCTTGGAAGAAATTGTTTAGAAAATAATTGGTTGACTATACAATCTTTTAAAAATATGTTCGTGATTAAAATTGAAATTTCCATGGATTTTCAAACAAAACATATTCCAAAGATACTTGAGTTTTTTTTCAAAATCAGTAGTAGTTCAAATAAGAATAAATAATATATATCAGTAATTTATAAAGAAATAGAGAAGAGTTTGGTTCCGCAGATTCATTATTTTGGAATTACTCAACTAAGATTAATGAGAGGGCCTTTTCTGATGAAGATAAATGCTTATGTCTTAAATCTATGGGAAAAGCTACATCTTTTCTTTATTAGAAAATATATATGTGGAGGTTTCTCCACTTTTTTAACTCTGCTTAAAGTGCCTTTAATATAACTATGGGAAAGTTAATTGTTAGAGGTGTAATGAAGTCTCTAATGCAGATTGGTTTCATATGATATTCGATTGTAAAATAGTAACTGCTTTTTGGGTTAAATTTAGAAATTTTGCCCAAGCTTTGTGGACAGATAATTGTATAATTTTTAATTCCTTGATCTTATTTAATGCTGCAGTTCTGGATTCCATTCCTAGGTTTGCAGGTGCCTCTCCTTTGGTCCATTTTAGCTATTGCAAGAAAAATAGTCACAAAGAATTGTAAATATAAACCTACTCTTTCTTTCATAAAATTTATTATCTACCACAAGAGGAGTGGTTTCTGGCCCAGAAATTGTAGTTTATTGTCCGTTTGGGCAGTTTTTTTCCATCTCTTTCAACTTTCTATTTTAAAAGCCCATATTTGCGCTTCTTTCCCACTTTCCTGTAATTAGTCTAGTCCAGATACAGATTTGCTGTATCTAGGACTGTTTGTAAGCTTTTGAGTGGTGCCAAAGTCTGCTCTTCAGTTTTTATCTTAGATCTGCTAGTTCTCTCCTCTCCTGCGCTTTTACTAGCTTATTAGTCTAGCACTTTACCAGACTTCTTGTAGCAAGTATTGTAGCACACAAAAGTGCTACCAGCGCTAAACGTTCTACAAGGAAAAAGTTCCAGTACTTATTATAAATGCCCACTCCTCCAGGCATGTCTAAAGGTCAGTTCCCTGTGCTTTCTCCTATTAACCTGGTGAACATGGGCATCCTGAGGCAATGTAGCAACTGCCTCATGTACACTGACAACCCTCTCCTCTTACCTCCCAACACTCAGACTAGCGAGAGATGCACTTATATATCCAAATTGGAAGCCACTCACTCTCCAGCCAAGACTGGAGTATCTGGTCAAGAGGAAAAGGTCAACACTTGCATCACACCACATGGAACACATAGCCCTCCAGAACACACACCAGCACTGCCTTCACATAAAAACACAAACCACACACCCACCTTCGCGGAGGCTCTCAATAAAAATCTAACCAAACAGTAGAGACCTCCAAAGCAGAAACGCACTTGACCACCACAACACAACACTAATCACGAGACACATAACTCTTCTAAACAGTGTGTCACTTAACCAAAGCCCCTAAGGTAAAACAGCGTGCCTAATACACTAGTCATAGCTGACTCGATGGTAAGGCACACTGATGTCCCACTCACTAGGTTAAATAAGGAGAAAGTAACAGTCTGTTGCCTGTCAGGTGCCAGGATCCACCACATAACGCATGCACTCAGGTCCCTCAACAACAGGTACAAATATGACTCTGTCATTGTACATGTGGGTGTGAATGACCTGAGATGTACCTCCGTGGACTACATGAAAAGAGACATGGAGGAGCTCTCAGATTATATAGCCCAGGTGGGTATGACCCTAGCCCTGAGCAACATCCTACCATCACCCAGAATGATACCACAGTACAAGGAGAAAGTTCAACAATTGGCTAAGTTTCTGCTGTCATTCCAAGGGGATCCAGTATCTGTCTGCATGGGATGACATGATTAACAGACCTCTATGCTTTGCTAGAGATGGCCTGCATCTGTCACCTCTGGGCTTCCAGATACTGGCCAAGGCTCTTGCCACCCCTATAGTGTCTTTTTAGGCAGTGTTCCAAAGATCAAATTACCTCTGTAACATCTACAAACAAATGCAATCTGAGGGTCATGCTGCTCAATACTAGGTCTAAATCTCAAAATGCACTCTCTCGAAGCACTCCTTAAAATGGAGAACATCGACATTTGTACCGTAGCAGAGACCTGGTTCAAGGCAGCAGAAAGCACCCCTGCACTACCAGGCTATAACTCATTCCACACCGTTCGGCCCCAGAACTTGGACCAAAGCTCCAAAGGCATTGGCGTTTCCATTTTCATAAAGGATGCGAGCACCTCCAGACTGGTAGCCCAACATAATGCATCAGAGATACTTCAGGTGCGGCTAAAATTGGGTAAGACAGTGAATTCGGATCATAGCCTGATATAGGTCCCCACCATGTCCCAAGACTCACACTGCATGTTCCTAAGCACCCTGTAAAATATTAGGGTCCAACCTAACGGTGACTTCAACTACCCCTCCATTAAATGGGAATATTGCTCATGTACCAATACACTTGCCCAACATGTCCTGGAATTCATTAATTCCAATGCTCTGGACCAACTCATTCTTGCCACCATTAGAGGTAGCAACATCCTTGACCTGGTCATTACTAGTATGGGTGAACATAGCTCTACACCAATAGTCAACTCCTCCCTGGTTAGATCTGACCACAAAGGAATCACCTTGGAAAGGTAAATACCATGAAAAACTTCTCCAAAGCTAACTTTGGGCTCCTAAAAACAGAGGTGGCTAACTTCATGGCACCCTTGCAAATGGAGAATAGTTGCATGACCGTCCAATCATACACCAATGCACTGTACGAACACGTATACAAATGCATGGCTCTTGTCATACCCAATAGAACCAAGAAGCTCTCCTCCAAAAAAAGGAAGCCAATCTGGTGGTCCCTGCCATAAACAAACTCTACAACAGAAGGAAGAAACTCGTGTGGAATAAGGTGAAGTCCCAAGACTGGAAAAACTCCCTTATCAGCCTCAACAAAAAGTTGCGATTCCTCATCAAATGCTCTAAAGCTAGCTATGAAAACAGGATTGCAGCAAATGGTAAAGATAACCACAAGGCCTTCTATAGTTATGCAAAGAATCTCCATGGCAATACCCAGATTTGCTCTGAGCTGCTGCACAATGGTACCTCCTTTACCGAGCCAACAGATATTGCCAGTAGACTGGCCCGACAGATTCAGTGCCAACTTTACCCCCCCCCAAAGGACCAATCACAATACCAGTAGATTGCTGGGCACCCAGCATTACTGCTGCACAGGTTAAAACAGCACTGTCCAAGGCCAAAAATACAGCTTCTATGGGACCTGACAATATCCCTGGCTGTATTCTACATGAACTACTTAGTGAACTGGAACCTCACCTGTGTGCCCTGTTCATTCTCAGCCTCACCTCAGGCTTTGTCCCTACCAAATGGTGCACTGCTACAGTCATCCCTCTCCACAAAGGAGGAGTGACTACAGACCCTGGGAACTATCACCCCATTAGCCTGACGAGTCTGATATGCAAAGCTATGAAACGCATCAGCATGGACTTAATAAACAAGGATATAGGGAATCTCCAAACTCTGGATTCCACACAGTTTGGTTTTGTGAAGGGTAGATCATGCCTGCACAAACTGGTCGACTTCTTTGAGTCAGTCACCAGAGCTGTAAATGAAGGCAAGGTGGTTCACGCAGCCTACTTTGATCTGGCCAAGGCCTTTGAAACCATTCCCCACTCAGGAGTCATAGAAAAACTCCCTAAGCTAGGCATCAATCCCTATATCACTAGGTGGATTGCAAACTGGCTCACAGATAGAACCCACAGTATGAAAGTAGCTGACTCCAAGTCAGACTGCAGACCAGTCACAAGTGAAGTCCCACAGGGTTCGGTCCTGGGTCCTCTCCTGTTTGGTATCTACTTCTCTGAAGTCCAGGCCAACACAACGGGATGCTGGCCGACAAAGTTTGCAGACAATTGCAAGTTGGGAGCTATTAACTCCACAAGTGATGTTGACATCCTACAGAAAGGCCTCACTGAGACTGACTGGTGTCAGAACCACGGGCTTAAGCTCAGTGCCAAAAAATGTGTCGTCATCCCCTTTGGGAAAAACCCGGTTCCCATGAATTACTACATCAATCGTAGTCCACTGAACACAGAAGGTGTTATAACAGATCTGGGAACACAGGTTGACAGCAACCTCTCTTTTGACCACCACATTGCCACTGTGGTCAGAAAGTCCTTCTATGTGGCACACCTCATTACTAAGGGTTTTGCATCCAGGAAGAAAGAGGTCATTGTCTCCCTCTACTCTTTCTTCATTAACCCAATCATTGAGTACAATGTCACATTTGGCATGTACCTCACTAGACACCTGCAACAACTGGGGAGGCTACAAAAGTACCTCGCAAAGAGGATCCTAGGCCGTAAACACTTGTCCTATATGGACAGACTCAAAAAACTCCAACTATTCTCTGTCTCATATCGCATACTTAGAGGCGATCTCTGCTTGACTTACAAAGGCATGTCTGACCCAGCTCTGTTAGAAATGCTACAGCTAAAGAAATCCCAATCCCTCTGCACCACATGCTCCAGAGACCTCAAGCTCTTTACCACAATCAATAGAACATGCTGGAGGGACAGGTTCTTAATCCAGAGACTGCTCATGCTATGGAATAGACTTCCCGTTCATGCCAAAAAGAGCACCTCACTGGCCCTCTTCAAGAGAAATCTTGTTGAGTGGATGGGAAGTAGAAAATTCACCCCGGGGATCACTCCAATGACTCTACTCGTCAGAGGCACTGGGATCTAAGGTCGGGTGGCACGATGCCAGGGTAATCCTATGGGCTAGGCTTGTAAAGGCTCCAGGGCCATTACCCTAGTACACACCTATGAATGAAAACTGTTTGTAAAAAAGAATTGTAAACTGCCAAAATGAGAACTTCATTTATTACTCACCAGTTTAGATTCTGGTCAAAAGTAAGTGATTTACTTGATAAATTGTAATGATTTTGTTTTCTAGGTTTGATTTTTTGTGGACATATGTAAATAATTGTTTTTTTGTTCTATTTATCTTTAAATAATTTAGTACAGTCACCGTTTTAAAATTAATAAGTGTTTAAAAACAGAAAAGAAGTGCAAACGTTACAGTTATTCAATAATTTTTGCAACATAGTCAGTAGTCATACCATTTGGAAGTATTTAAAAGTGTAATATGTAGCATTTAGCAGAAATGCATGCAGTAAAACCAGTCTAATAAATTTTAAATTTTTAATATGCACTGTTAGTAAAATACTGCAACAGCAACATACATGTCCTTGCTCTTCTTTTTTTCTTTCTGTTTCTCCATTCTGTGTTCCCTTTTCCACATATCCAATGGTTCCAGGGCAGCCCAGCCTTGTACCCTCCATGTCAGGGACCACTCACTATCTCCCTCTGCCCACCCAGGGATGGCTTCCCAGAGTCAGGGAAGTGGCTCCATTTCTGTGGGCATCCCAAGGCAGTTTAGCCTGGAGAGCTGCAAAACGTATGACCTTTACTGCTTGTTTGAATGGGCAGTGGAGAGACTCCTTTAACCCATGCAAGACCTCCTCCAGTGGGTTACGGACTCATGGAACCAGATATCTCTGTCCATTGAGCCACTGGAGTCCACCAGCCTATATCACGGGGGTCCTCCAGCCTATATCACGGGGGTCCTCCACTGCAGGCCCATCAACCATTGGGAATGTTAGAGGGCATGCAGACTGTGGTAAGACCTGATCCAACACCTCCTTACCCCCTTCTCTTTCTTTTGTGTCTGTCTGCCATATTTATGCCTTGCATTCCCCCCACTGTCAGCCCACCATAGTGTTCCCATATGTCTTGCCTCTCTTTTATGTTGTGTCCATTCCTAAACTCTTTCCTGCACCCTCTTCCCTTACTTCTTCCCCTACTTCCCTCATATGTAAACAAATTTCAAAAACAGGGACTCTATCCCTTGCCAAAAAGATAGTACCCATCCTCTCCCACCTCCTCCAGCATAACCCTTTTGATTTCCTCCTTTTGTGTGCACCTTTTCCTCTCCTCCATTTCCAGCTATCCTGTCTTCCCATTTTCAATATTATAAAGACCCACTCAGAGTGTCTACATAATGACTCCCATATATTCAGTATACACCTTGTATCTTTTTTAAATGCATTTCTTTGTAGCTGTGCTGAGCATCACTTTCATGAAATGAATGCCAGTAATATATGTGGGCTTTTGCAAGCCTGCCCTCATCTCTCAGCTATGAAAACAACTCAAAGTAATCTTCATTTTACACCCAAAGTGTTACATTTGCATATAACCACAGTGTTTTTAATTCATTTTATGACCTTACAGACAACTTAAAAAATGTCTGGGTGTGTTTGTATTGCCCTTCACTTTTGCATAGCTGACACCATTAACTGAAGTTGAGCATATTTGCATAAAGGCATAGCGGGGCCCTGTGCAGTTTGGCTTTGAGCAGATATGAACCCTGGGCCTTTGAATGCAACCCTGAATATTGCAAGACTTGCTCAGTAGCTTATTTCATTAACTACTCCAAGAACTGACAAAAGTGGGTAGTGTTAAGTTCAAAGAATATTCTTAATAGTTTAACCTCAGATTATATTTCAAAGTTAGCTCTCTATACTGCAGTGAAAGAGGGCCAGTCAGCAGTGAGTGGGAGCAGTGATTGAGATGTGTGATAGTCAGCCGGAAGCATGACGTCAAAGACTGAAACTATTGATAGGCCATGTGTGGTTATTAGCAATGATCTGCTGTAATCAGGTGTTATGTTGTTGGTCACCCAGTAAGAGCTAATGATGCTGTGTACTTATGACGCTGTATTTAAATATGTTTATGCTGTACTAAAGGTGACATATTTATTTATTTGTTAGCATCTGTTTACTGGGAAATTCTGACTGTGCCAGGGCCCTTTTCATCAGAGGCTCGGGGAGAAAAGCTCCACAGTTAAAAACTCCTACAAGTTGTCATATAGTACAATGCACAGCAAAATGGCAAATATTAACTCTGTGTGTGTGCGTGTGTGTGTGTGTGTGTGTATTATGTATATAAATATATATATATATATATATATATATATATATATATATATATATATATATATATAGTATGTACACATATACACACACACACACACATATATATATATATATATATATATATATATATATATATATATAAAAAAAAAAATATATATATATATATATATATGTATCTACTTCATTACGACAACCCACTTCACCGAAACCCAAAACAATGAGATCACATGAACAAAACCCCACAACAGCGAACATTCACAGCAATGAAACCCAAAAGCACGAAGCACCAACACAAACACTCACATACACAAACAACCACAAAGTACCTAACACACAATACTGCAAACTGTATAGGCACCCCCCACACCCTCCCTTCTTTATTATTCAAACTCCGAGATTGCACAGACACACAAGGCACACTCACACCCACACATTACATTCCCAAACAAATGCACACCACACTCACAGCTCACACTTACACACACCACTACCCCTCACACACACACTTACACATTCATACTTACCTGCATCGCAATACCAGCACCGCTAGATCACAGTCCCGTAATGTCTGAATGTACATTTTGCGCTCATAACTCCGACATCTCACAAACAGACACACAAGGCACACACACACCCACACATTACATTCCCTAACAAACACACACCACACTCACAACACACACTTACACACACTACTACCCCTCAAACAGACACTTACACATACATACTTACGGGAATCGGAACACCAGAAGCGCTAAACACAATCCCGTAATGTCGGGATTTTAAATTTCGCACTTCTGAGATTTCGATGTTCTACAGTGTCGAACATCTGGTCTCGCTCTTCCAGGTTTCGTTCATATGAACTTCCCTTCATATGAAGGGAACCCATATATATATATATATATATATATATATATATATATATATATATATATATATATATATATATATACATATATAGATATATGTGTGTGTGTGTGTGTGTGTGTATATGTATATATATATATATATATATATATATATATATATATATATATATATATATAGCTATATGTATAGATCCTGTAATCGTTATGTTTCCTAAAGTAAAATGTTTGTTTTACTGTAGCAATCATAAGCTATTGTTCCTTCAGGTGAAAGCTCAGAAGTTTTGATTATGGGGACATCAGACATTTGCAAAACCAACTGGTTCTCATTTATAGAATGAAGATTATCTGGGTGCTGGGAACTGGAGGGACAGGTATGTGTCCCGGAGACTGCTCTTACTTTAGAACAGGCTTCTCAGCCATGTGATGTAGGATTTGTCTCTCAACCTTTTAAAATGTAACCTGAACCAGTGAACAGAAAATAAAAAATGTACCACTGGATTGCAGCTGTATTCCTATTAGACACAGGCAACTTGTAAATTCTGTGCTACCTAAACACAGCTGTATGCCCCTGGGTAATTTATTTTGCCATTTAAATATGGGAGTACATGGCTAGGATTACAAAGGCCTCTTGGAGCCTTTAGCCTAGTAATCAACTATGAACCTATGTGATCTATTTTAAGTGACAATCCTTAAAAGGATAAAAAGAAATGCACATATTGATACAAAGCAAAATATGAATTCAGGCCATTAACCATGCACTGCAACTCTAACCTGGAAAAACTCGAAGCTAACTTAAAACATATTCTAATTTGATACTAGGTGAAAAGTAAAGAAGGCTGAAAGTTGTGCTGACATCTATTGCTGCAAGCAGAGCATCACAAAGTAACAAGGCTACACTCATTGCTGTAAAAGCTAAACTGCATCAATAAAAAGCTGCCATATGAAAGAGCTTTCCCCAAACTTTTTTCTTGTCGGCCTTTGCTTGAATAATTTCTAAGCTTGTGTTCTTTTGGGTAAAGAACACTGTTTAATTATTCATTAGCTTGGTGTGTCTTTGTACATTAATCATACATTTCCTCTGAAGCTGTTGTCTGGGGTCATTAAATCAATATATTCACCACTGTGATTATTTTCTAGACTGTACTAGTTCTAGGAAAGCAGTGAACCATACATTATATTTGTTCAGAGTAGCAAATAGATTTATTTAAATCCATATGACAAGAAAAAATGACTAATATCAAAAAGAAGAAAATGTTTCTATATGCTAGAACACCAAAATATATTTAAAAAGATAAAATATTGTAACTATGAAGGAGAATGCATTCCCATTTCTAATTAATGTTTCTCAGAATGATTAACTTCATTGTGTAAAGAGAACCAAGTTAGATGACACTGGTTTCAGCAGAAGGGCATGCCAGCTTTTCTGACTACAGTGTGGTGGTGTTTTGTGTAGGTGATCCATAGTGTGTATATCATATTTAGAGTACATCCATGCCACCTAAACTGACTGATCCATAATTTCTCAGGCATAAGGTGTGCATGTCAACTTCAGAGTAAATGTAAGTTACAGTTCTTATGACTTAGAGTTATATTGCGGTAGGTGTGCAGAAACTTGGAGACTAATTTTAAGGTATAATCCGATCCATTAAGATGGCAAAAGTTTTTTTTAAGTAACTTATTTAAGTAACTTAGTTAAGGGATACGTGTGTGCAATGAGGTTTCATGCAGATATGTTTTCCCTTTCCTCATTTCCTAACTAAACAGATTTTTCATTCATTATTAGTCCATGTTTCTCTTCGTCTTGGATCCCTACAAAATAAATGGATTTGTCTCTGTTTTCATCGTGAAAAAATGTGGAATGGTTTAGGCTGTTTTTGTTTTCATACTATATGCATCACCAATTGTAGTGATAAGTGACTCTCAAATGACTTGGCTATGAGCTTTGACATCTTGGTTGTATTTCAGTAGGACGATCTGCTTGACCAGAGGGTTATGAACCATACAGCTGAGTAACTTCTTATGCAAATACTTTGAGTGATACTGAAATCAAAGGAATATTGAGTATAACTTATGCAGACTGTCAGAGGTTAAACGAAGCATGACGCTGTATGTATTATGTACTCATTTTAGTAATACTGAAGTAAAACAATAATGCTGAGAGAAACTTTTACAAGACTGTCTGTCAAAGATTGAAAGGGACATTTGTTGACTTCAGTTAGCTAGTCAAACAGTATACACAGACTCATGTGTCTGAAAATACCAGACTGGTTGTTTTTTCACAGTGAGTGACGTAAGTAATACAGGAGGTACCTGACATAATACAGGAGTAGTACTTCCTTTGTGAATATATAAAGATTCTACAAAAGCCACGCTGCTAATTGAGAGTTGTACTTTGTATGTTGATGTGTGTGTGTGTGTGTGAGTGTGCGTGAGTTTGCGTGTGTGTGCGTGAGCGTGTATGTGTGTGTGTATGTATGTATGTATGTATGTATATATATATATATATATATATATATATATATATATATATATGTAGACATAGATACACACACACACACACACACACACACACACACAATTTTATTTGGCATTGTAGATATATTTTTTATTTTATTTATTTTATTTTATTTTGCATTTGTTGACCGAGCTAGTCTAACTGGATACATGTCCATTTTCAGTAGAAGCCCGGGGAGAGAAGCTCCAAAAGAATTAAAACAACAAAAAAAAATGTTAGTACAATACATTAACAAAGGGTGGAAGCTCAACTACATAACTATCTATCCAAACGTATCGCATATACAAAGAAAATCTCAACAAGACAAGGTAAGGTAAATAAAGAAACTAAATACAATTCTAAAATTAAGAAAATATCAACAGGACAGGTCAGTTAAGTATAGCAAGTCTAAAGTTGTATTTATAATAAAGGAGGATTGGAGTTGGTACTGAGAGATTAGCAGGTAAGTAGAGCCCAGTAAATAAGGGAAGGTTAATCAGGTTTAGAACAGGGGCATAACCACTGTTAACCAGTCTCCATATATATGGAGAGAGAGAGAGAGATGAAGGACTTAGAGCACACTTCAAACAGTTCCTTGCACTACACATGTCGGAACATAACAGCATATAGTGTGAGCAGTGTCTACGATATGCGGAAGTAAGATCATTTGTTCCTGATAATTGGATTCAAGTAAATATCTCAGCTACTCTAAATGAATCTGTGTGTGTGTGTCTGTGTCTGTGGTTGTACATTGCTCCTCTTTGTGACATACATGCCATTCCTGGACCCACTGACCTTTCTCCACCCTACCCACTCTCACCAGTACAACTTTTCATTATCTAAATAAATCTTTGTAGCGTTACAAACAGATGCTCACAATTAGAGCTGTGGCTTTTAAAAAAGGCTTCCAAACTTTTAACCATTTTCAAATGGCTATGCCTATGTGGAACTGTTCACAGAAAACACTGAAAACATTTTAATAGCTGCAGAGAGGCAAAAAGAACAGGGAGCCAGTGTGTGACCATGCAACAACAAATAAAGACACAAAATAACACAATGAGGCTCACATAGTAACACTTGGGCTGCTAGAATAGTAGTGACATCTCAAACAGACTTGTAGAACGTTCTTTAGTAATCAGGTCAGCTTAGGAATGCTAACTTTTGACCTCAAAAACTGTATAGACTAGTAAGAAAGTTGCAGGTTTACCAACACTTAGCAGTATCTTAGAAACGTCATAAATAGTGCTACAAACTCCAGTCTTAGTTCAAAAATCACCTATATTAAAAACAAGAACATAAATGTGGTTTAGTGCTTTCATCTCAAACCTTGGGACAATGATTACCTGGAAAAAAAGGGAACGTGAATGGCAAATAAGGTTAGAATACTACAGATCACCAGGACTAAACACACAGGTCTCCATAAACAGTATGTTAAACCTTAGGAAATTGTATCACCATGCATACTACTAATTGACATACTAAAGGACTGTAGTTTACATTACTTTAGTACCCTCCTGATATCTGTCTGTTTAAATGGACCCATTGTAAGTTCTGATAATTGCATTGTTATGCACCCTTTCATTTTTTGTATAATCATCTTTTGATTACTGTTTACGTTTATTTTCTGTACCGACTCTTGACAGATCTGAAGAAGCTTAGGAGAAAGCATTGGGAACAAACTATAATGCCTATACAGACTTCCTATATTTTGACTCAAAGCATTTAAATCCACAACCCCATGCGGCTGCTGTCTTGATCGCGCACAGTTAATCTCCTTATCTTTTTATCATTGCTGTGCTTATTTATACTCATTTCAGGAAAAATCTTTATTTACTTTGATTTAATTGCAAGTTTGAGGTCTAAGTCTAAAGCTTCAGTTCTAAATTCTGACACTAGATTTCAGGTCTAAAGAGTGACGCTGGGATGATGAAGGAAAAACCTAGCACAGCTGGGTTGGCGAGACTTTTTTAGGCAGTACTCTCATACAGCTCTAAATAGTGAGTTAAATTGAATGTTGGATACTAAGGTTTGAAGATGGGTCTATATTAGAACATCGAAGTTTCAGAACTTCGAATGTTCTAATATTGACACGTACTAACCGAAAGCTGAAAATAGTGAAAATTAAGATAACCGAATTCTTTCCTGGGGAAAGAATTAGGTTATCCGTTCCTGTCGCTTTGCTATTTTCAGCTCTGCAGTGGGAAGTTACGGTCGGGTTCAGGTAAGTGTCCGATTGTGTGGCCGTGAGGGTTAGGGTGGGATAGGTGAGTTAGAGTTGGGGCGCAGGTCAGGTGAGTGTGCAAATGAGTGGACGTGAGGGTTAGGGTGGGATAGGTGAGTTAGGGTTAGGGCACGGGTGAGGTGTGTGCGATAGTGGCGGACCTTAGGGTTAGGGTTTGGGTTAAGGTAAATGGGTAGATAGTGGTGTATGTACAGTTTAGTGTAGGTTTAGATATAACATTTTAGGTGTATGTGTGTGGATTACTGTTTGGTGTGTTTGTGTTGTGTTGTGTGTATGTGTTTTGGATCAGCAAATTTTTTCCCTAGTAAAAAAAATTTGCTGTTTTCAAATTTCGGTTTTATCAGTTTTCGGTTAGTAGGTGTCGATATTAGAACATTCAAAGTTCTGAAACTTCGATGTTCTAATATAGACCCTTTGAATATTATACATTTTTAAAATATTTGAGTGCAAGTTTTTCTGATAGTTGCTTATTCACCATTCTTCCCCTACACCATTTGGCCCAGCATACATTCTTATACCAATCTCCGCCTCCCTCAGGCTACCCCGGCTGATCACCACCATCTTCTCCTACTCTATCCATTGGCTACTCTTCATATTCTCATGGCCCTGTCATGCTCTGGTATTTCATACCTCATTTGCTTATCTTATTACGCTGACTTAGCTAGAGCAGAAACCCTGTTGGTTAATTTTTCTAAAAACCCAGAACCTATCAGTTCTTGCTACAGATCACTCCTACCTAGCTTCCCAATGGCCAATCCCTCTCCCTTCTTTGCCCTATCAGAATACACTCCTTTTGTCACTATTCTAATAAATACCTCACCAAATAGATTTCAATTGTATATAAGAGAAAAATCTAAATGTGCGATAACAGTGCTCATCTGTCAGAAGTGATGCTGTCAAATGGAATGATTTAATAAACGCTTCAATTCCGAAAGAAGACTCTGACTTTTGTTTTTGCTTGATAATTAGAGACCATGTGCTCTATTTCTGTTTTATTATTTTTGCACTCCGATATCTGGAAAAAGTCAAATCATTTAAGCACTTCTGTAGTGTTGGACCTGATCTTAACAATTAAGCACCCCCTGCTTAACTTGTTAGGACCAGGTGCTATGCTAGACAGTTAAATCTGCTAGCACAGACCAGCAAACAGAGTAGCACCGGAGTAAAAAAAAAGATTTGTTTCTGCCTGCAGTCTATGCCAGTAATGTGCCCCTGACTTTCTGTAACATAAGGGAGTGTGTGTCTTTCTGCCAGTGCTCGATAAGTGCTTTATGGCTTTGAAAGCCGGCAAAACACTTTTTTCCTGTGACTAGTGCTATGTGGAGCACATAAATCTTTATGCAGTACAAAGAATTATGATCAGGTCTCTGATCATGACCTTTTATTATGTCTTAACTCTCAAAGTGACTTTCTTAGTGTTCATGTCTTGAGCACATAATAATCCAATTATGATCAGAAACCCAGTCAATACTCCTCTGCATTACATTTACAATTGAATAGTGCTCACTGTATGGGTTACTGCTTAAGCTTTAATGTTTTCTCTTTATGCTCCTTTGCCTAATTCCTGAGTAATTTGTTTTCTTTGCTGTTGCATGTGTTACTGTTTATACCATTATGCTGTTATGGCCCAGGTCAAAGCTGAAAAGGGTATTTTGGACTGGCCTACCAACCTGGTTAATACATGGAAAAAAAATATATAGGCACTTAGACCCTGTGTGTAAAAATGGGGGGATATATATATATATATATATATATATGTGTGTGTGTGTGTGTAGATATATATATATACATATATATATATATATATGTGTGTATATATATATATATATATATATATATATATATATATATGTATATGTGTGTGTGTGTGTGTGTAAACACTCCATATAATCGAACGTTCATGATATCAGATGTTTTTAGTGCTGGCAGAAGTGATTGAATACACATTTGATTGTTTCTGTTAGTGTTATTTTTTGGATGGTCTTGAGATAGAGGGGAGTGGGAATTTACACTTTTCCTGTTGTGTGACCTCAGGTTTGGCATATATAATTAATAGGGTATTTGGTGAGATCCAGAGGCTTGCCCCTCTCCCCACAAAAACATGAGTTTTGTTTTGTTTTATTGTTTCAAGTTTCCATCCTTTTGGATTAGCATTTTGCCTTTCACTATTTTGTAGTACCAGTTCACTATTTTTGTATTACCAATTCACTTCATTGCAGTTTGGCTTGTATTCTGCATCCATTGTCTACCAAATGCCTGCCTCCAGATATTGCCTTCTTCGGGACACAAGGCATTCATATTTAGCCTTGCCAGGATGACTGTCATTCAAACAGAATCTGTGGAGGGTATATGCAACAGTCAGGATGTTCATGAATTGTCTAAAGGACCTCTTAAGCAATCTAAGGAAGTCCATACTTACCCCCCCATAGAAACTGATTTTTTTAGGGGCACTCTTAAACATGAACCAACAGAGTGTCTTCCTTCCATTGGGCATGTTTTCCCTCTATGACCCATTACCTACAGAATATTCTTCATCAGGAGGTGATTTTTGCCAAGGAGTTTCTCAAAGTAATAGACTACAAGGCTTCTGCTGCTTAAAAATGCCACTAGCTCAAAGATACAGTGGGTACCTTAGAAACAGTTTTTTTTCAGCACACACAAAATCTGGATACCAAGATTCACCTCCTCCCATCATCAGGAAGGAGATCTCATGGTGGCTAGGGTAGCTCCATCTCAGTCTGGGACTGGAATTTAGAACACCCCTATCAGATATGATCCTCACACCAGACTCCTAAAATCCAGCTTGGGAGGGTGCTCCTGTGGAAGTACAACAAGAGATGAAAACTTGAGGAAAATATGTGAAATAAAGGCTTTTATTCTGGCACTAAAAGCTTTCAACCAGATTTGAGCAAAAAGGTCCTCCATATCCTGACAGGCAGCACAAATGTTTTGTGGAACATCACCAACAGGGAGGGACCCACTTTTCCCTATTAAGCAGTCTTGACATAAAGCATGGATATAGCCAAGGATGCAAGCTTGACACTGACAGTAGCCTATCTTCCTTTCCAAGAAAATGAGCTTGAAGACAGGCTGTCCATCCTAAATAGGCTGTCACAAATGGGTGTTTAACAAGGATGTCTTCCTAGGGCTGATCAGGATATGAAGTGTGCCACATATAGGCTCTTTTTTCCTTTTCATTTTAAACAGGAACTGAAGGTTTGCTTCAGGATAGCAACTCCAGGAGGTTGAAATATAAATGCAATCTCTCTGAAATGGTCAGCTGTGTTTCTTTATGCTTTCCCTCTTATACCCTTGCTACACAGGGTACTACGGAAAATCAGGGAGAGCATGTCAGATATCATTGTAGTGGCTCCTTTTTGGCCAAGGAAACACTTTCTCTCTCATACACAGCCTAGGAGGGGAATAATGAAAAGTGATGCTTCAGTGGGTGGATGTTCTCACACAAAGCAAATAGCCCCTTCTGTATTCCATTGTGGGCACTTTAAGGCAGACAGCTGAGATGAGTTGACATTAATCTCAGCTAGACACATATATTTTGAGGCTGTGTATGTGTTATGAGGCAGCCAAGGAAATCATACCTAGAAAAGTTGAAGAGGTCTTCTAAGGATCATAGGAAGTTACTAGGCTATTGGCCTTGAGGCCCTTACAAGCCGAGCTAAGAATTTAGTCCATATTCTGCCAAGTCAGTACCTAATGGCCTTGTCCATCAGGGACACAGGTGAAACCCCAACAATGTATTTTCTGTTCCCCATCCAGTTATCCAGGTTGCCCTTAAAAAAGGATAATGAGGTACTCTGCTCGACATGGAGAGAGGGAGTCTATTCCACAGAAGGGGGAGTCTCTGGGACACAAATCTGTCCTGACAACAAGTCCTATTGATGTCACAGACCAGGTTGAGGTCATGCATGTGGGTTACTCGAATAGAGCTTAACCTGTGGATATGCAGCATTCCCAACAAGGCGGGGTCTGAGATTGCTTTGTGTGCCAGACAGAGGTCACCTCTGAGAAATCTGTATGAGACTGAGTAGAGGGTCAGGGCTTTTAGCCTTTCTGTGTAGGGTAGATGTTTGTGGCCCTGGATTCTCTGTGGTCTGTCCAGCTGCTGCATGTGGTTTGTGAGGCACATGCTGAAAGGGGCATTGTACTCGAAAGTGGATCTTGTTAGAGAAAAGTACAGGAATGTTATGACCTCTTTGTCTCTGGATGAGATACCCTTCCTAATGAGGTGGGCCATGTAGAAAGCCTTCTGTACAATGGAGGTAATATTTTGGTCAAAAGGCAGGTTGCTATCAACCTGGGTACCAAAGGCCCTCGCATCTGATTGCATGCTTAGGACCTTATTATCAATGTGACAGTTTGTGGAGACATCACTCTCTCCCAAAGGGATGATGGTGCATTTTTTTTGCATTCAGTTTGAGACCATGTTCCTGGCCCCAGTCATTTGTTTGGGTGAGACCCTGTTGGAGGATGTCCACATCACTTGGGGAATTGATGACAGTGCCCAGCTTGCAGTCATCTGCAAACTTGGTCAGCCATAGCCCAGTGGTTTTGGCCAGCACCTCAGTAAAGTATATCCAAAACAATAGAGACCCCAAGAACAATCCCTGGGGTATGCCGCTCATTATGGGTCTACTGCTTGAGGTGGCTTCCCCTGTTTTGACTAGGTGGGTTCTGTTTGTGATTCATTTTGTTACCAATCTGGTAACATACAGATTGATGCCTAGTTGAGAGAGTTTATCTGTTATACCTGAATGGAGAACAGTATCGAAGGCTTTGACCAGGTAAAGGCAGGCAGTGTGCACCATTTTCCTCATCCATGGCTTTGGTAACTGTCTCAAAGAAGTCGACTAAGTTTAACAGGCATGACTGCCCCTTGATGAAACCAAACTGTGCGGGATTGAGTGTTTGGAGGTTGCCAGTGTCCTTGTTAACGAGGTCCATGATAATCCATTCCATGGCCTTGCATTGTTGCAGTCATCACATTTGGGCTATCCCTGCCAGGGTAGCCTTTGGCTGGCCTGAATACCAGAGACTTAGTAGTTCTACGTCAGTTGCTGTCACTTTTCACTTGAAGACTGATGTCAGGTCATCAGTGGTATAAAGGAAGGCAACTGATGCCATTACATCAGATTTTCTTGCCATGGAGCCCAAAGCAGAAGCAGTTTGTGCGATTGCTGGTTGGCCGCTACCTGAGTTTTCATTTCCGAACTGAAGTTGAAGTCTTCTAAAGCTAAATACCCCATTGGGATCCTTTTTTCTTGCACTAACCGATGTCAGAAAAAGTTAATAATTGTCTCGCCTGTGGAAAGCAAATACCAGACTGAGACTACCACTCTTACTGCATCACTTGTCTAGGCCCAGACCATGACGACACCCCGTTGTTGCTTCTGTGCTTTGTCTAACGCCAAAACTATCCTTCATCAGGCCCTTATTGTAGACAGATGTTTTCGTTTACAGTCATCAAATTCTGATATGGCTTCAGTAAGCCATGTGACAGCAGATCTTCTGAAAAAGTGAAAAGATAATGACAGAGACAGACCGCACAGGTCCAAAGCTTCCAACAACGCTTCCATTAAGCTAGTCGTCGGTCCTTCGGTACTCAGTGAGGCGCTTTCGCAGCCCCTGATGCTTGCTTCAGTTGATTCGTAGGCTGCTACTGAGACCCTTTCGGAGTCCTGTATGCCACAGAACTCTTCTTTGTCTAAGGATCCTGTGGGTGTCTCTACCTTGGATGGGTCCAGAGCCGCTGAGCAGGCACCAGCTTTCGAGGAAGTCCTTCGCACCACCGAATCTCGACACAAACTGACACCTTCTTTCACAACTACTGTTCTTTCAAAAACAACCAAGTTCCTTAGGCCCATGGTTCGAACCACACCCAAGAAATCGACTACCCACTCTCAGGCACCTGCTACCTTGTCTCAGTCTCAAATGCTTAAAATGACAGATGAATCTGATGCATCTGACTATGAAGACATGCAGCCCTTCTCCACTTATGAGGATTCTGATGCAGAGGAATCCATTCCTTCAGCGTGTTCTCCAGAGGATTTTTCCTTGGGGAAAATCCTGCATACCTTAAGGGAACATTTCCAATGGGAAAGTCAGGACTACCCTCAGTATAAAAAGAGACTCAGGGAATTCCTAGATCTTCCACAACACAGACCCTTGGCCATTGTCCCAGTCCTGGATGTGGTGGATGATGTTTTCCTTGAATCCAGCTTGACTCCAGATGCCCTTCCTCCTGCTCCCAGAAAACCAGACAGGTACTACAGAGTCCCTGACTCACACAAATATTTTTTTAAAAATCCAACAGTTGACCCTGAGGTCATTTCTCAAGGGCCAAAAGGGATCAAAGCAACCTCTACTAAGAATCCCACCCCCTCAGACAGGGATTCCCGAGCATTGAACACCTGAGGTAAAAAAGCATACATCTCAGCTACTTTTGCTATCAGGGCACTAAATTGTCAGTTCCATATGCTTAAATATCTGCAATATACCTTGGAACTCGTTAAACAAAAAATGTCCTCCTTTTCTGTATCGGCAGAATATAAAGATTTACAAGACTTAATGGATTCTGCAAATCAAGTAACTAAACACAATTTGCACATTGGTTTTGACACCCTAGAAGCTTCTTGCAGTGCAACAGTCACTGCATCTGTCATTAGAAGACATGCATGCCTTAATGAACAACCCCTGCCAGATCATTTCACATCTAAATTGTTGGATGCACCCTTGCACAAAGATAACTTATTTGGCAATAAGGCAGGAGAGGTCTTAAAAAGATGGAAGAAATAGCAAAATCTATACAAACAGGTAAAGATTTCTTACATGTCCAACCCCCTTTCCTGCTCAGAGTAAACAGGCCCAGCCTGGGCCCTGTGGAAACAGACCCCCCAGACAGCAGCCCCAGGGAATGCAGAGATCTAAGGAGTGGACTACCTCCACTTCGAAAACAGGGAGTTCTAAGCCACCCCCTTATGGTAAGAACTCACAGTGACTCAGCTCCTCCCGACCTCCCCTCTGCCCACCTTCACATACCCTTAGGAGGAAAATTCTCCTTTAACTCAAGCACCTGGGCCACCATTACCAAGGACCAATGGGTTTTGAACATTGTGTCTCAGGAATACAAATTCTCCTTCCACATCCTTCCAACCCCAAAATGGTTCCCAGATCTACCAGCAAATCAGTGGGCAGTGGCTCAAAAGCAGATCCATTCCCTGCTCTCTTTGAGGGCAGTAGAGCACATTCCTGCAGAACAGATAGGCCAAGGCTTCTACTCCAGACTTTTTCTGGTGCCCAAAAAAGAGGGCATCTGGTGCCCCATCCTTGATCTATCCATTCAAAACACCTTCCTGGTGATCCCAAAATTCAAAATGCTCACCCTCCAGTAGCTGCTACCCATCCTCTCTAAGGACACTTGGCTAGCCACCCTGGACCTAAAAGAGCCTACCGCCACATTCCTATTAGGGAATCGTGCAGAAAATATCTCCATTTCAGGGCAGGATATCAACACTTTCAGTTCTCTGCACTTCCCTTTGGCTTATCTACTGCTCCCAGAATTTTCACAAAATGCCTGGCTCCAGCCATTGCCTTTTGCAGACAAAGAAATATTCAAATTTACCCCTAAGTAGACAACTGCCTTATTCAGGCAGACAGCCAGGAAATGCTGCTCAAACACCTGGCTTTAGTAAAGTGCCTAATAACCTCCCTAGGGTACACAATCAATGAAAAGAAATCCAAACAGCTGCCCACCCAAAGGATAATCTTCCTGGGAGAAAGCCTGGACACAGCATCCCAGATGGCATATCTTACACCAGAGAAACAAATGTTCCTGTCACTTTACTTCTCTCAACTGGTCACCAGGCCCCAGCTTTCTGCAATGGAAATCCTGCAAGCCCTGGGGTTCATGGCATTTTGCATACTCCTCATTCCATATGCCAGACTGCATGTGAGGAAACTTCAGTGGTACCTAAAGAGCCTTTGTTGTCAACACTCTCAAAACTTGGAAACTCTTCTACCCATTATTCCTTGCCTGAGGAAGGAATTTCTTTGGTGGGCAACAGCCTGCTCCCACAACAAGGGACTGGCCTTCTCCCCACACCCCGCTGCCCAGACCCTTACCACAGATGTATCAGACTACACTTGGGGGACCACACCCAGATGGCAGGTGCATACAGGGCCAGTGGAGCCCACAGCAAACCCCGCTACACATCAGTCAAAAAGAGATGATGGCTGTGCAGCAGGCCTTGATAGCTTTTAAACCTCTTCTCTCTCCAGGGATTCTCCTGACCAAAACAGACAACACCACTGTGATGTGGTACATCAACAAGCAGGGAGGGACTCACTCCTACCCTCTGTGCAGGCTGGCAATGACCCCTTTGGCTCACAGCCTCTTCCATGCAACTACACCTGTTAACACAATACCTGCCAGGCTCTCTCAACTCCCTGGCAGACCAATTAAGCAGAAAGATTTTGGACCCACACGAGTGGCAGCTCAGCAGAAATACCATCTTCCTAATAACTCAGAAATGGGTAATCCCAAAGGTCGACTTCTTTGCCTCCAACACCAACCATCAGCTCAGCAAATTCTGCACCAGGGAGCATCACTGCATGGCTTGGAAGGTGGATGCCCTGTCCTTCCCCTGGGTCATCCTCTTGGTCTATGCCTTTCCTCCCCTACCTCTCATCCCCAGGGTACTGCTCATAATAAGGGAGGAAAAGCCAAGGACTATTCTCATAGCTCCAGACTGGCCCCAACAGCACTGGTACCCCTTGCTGAGCAGCCTGTCCCTGCTGCTTCCATGGCATCTTCCTCAGATTCCAAACCTCCTAACCCAGAGGGAAGGGGAATTCATGCACCCCCAATTGCAGACACTCAGTTTGGCAGCTTGGTTTATTTCCTAACCCCAGACCAATCTGACATCCTTAGTAAACAGGTTCTGGATGTTATCCATGAGACCAGACACCCTAGAACCAGAAAGTCTTATGCAGATAAATGGAAAAGGTTCTGCACCTGGATCCAGGCTATGGGGGCCAATACGGCACAGTCCATCCGTCTCATCCTGGATTACTTAGTTGACCTACCACACAGTGGTCTCTCTTTCACCTCTGTAAAAATTCATACCTCTGCTATTTCTGCTCATTTTCCCACTGAGCAGCCTCTTTTCTCACATTCTTTGAATAAACAGTTCCTCAGAGGGGATAGCAACTTGAGACCCCCCAGAAGGGCACCAACACCAGCTTGGGACCTTAACTTTGTCTTGGAAAAGCTCATCCTGCCTCCTTTCAAACCAGCTTCTTCTGTTAGCTCTGCTTCTTCTGCAGAGCTAAAATTTTTCTCCTGGAAGACAGCCTTCCTTCTGGCCATCACTTCAGCCAGAAGAGTCTCTGAGCTGCAAGCACTCATGGCTATGGAACCCTTCCTCATCTTCCATGCAGACAGGGTATCCCTCAGAACTAACCCATCCTTCATGCCCAAAGTGGTGCCCATTGTGGCTCTCAACCAATCCATTCATCTTCCCACCTTCTTTCCTAATCCTCAAAACAAGAGGGAAAGGATACTGCACTCTCTAGATGTGCACAGACAGCTCAGATACTATCTGGACAGGACTAAACCCTTCAGAAAGTCTGATCAATTGCTGGTTAGCTTTGCTACAAGGGCAGAAGGCAAAGCCATCCCCAAGCAAACCATTTCCAAATGGATAGCACACTGCATCCATTTCTGCTACAAACAGCATGGTAAGCCTCTCCCCAAGGGGGTTAGGACACACATCACCACAGCTTCCACCTCTGCACCCTTCCTCAGAGGGGTCGCCACCAGGGACATTCTGGAGGCTGCCACCTGGACATCTGTTCACACTTTTACCAATCATTACCACCTGCCTCTCTTCTCCAAATCCAGGGCAGGGTTTGCCTCTGCAGTCTTGCAGGGCATCCTAGCTAGCCCCTAGTTTCCTTGACTGCCTCCACCCATTTCTTCAGCTTTGGGAATCTACCCAAATGTGATGACTGCCACAGTGAAACACGAAGAACATGTACAGTTGTGTACACTTACCATAAATGTAGATGTTCGAGTGTCTTCACTGTTGCAGTCCTGGTTTCCCTACCTCCTTCCCCCTTTCTCATTTTGTTACCTTTCTTCCTTGTTGATCTCCTTTCCTTACAAGGGACATATTGGTATTTATTTTCCACTGGTGAGTTTCTTCCACCAGAAAATGGCCTCCTACTTTGGGGGCTCCTGACAGGTTAGGGCAAGACAAACTGATGTAATGGTGTCGGCTGCCTTCCTTTATACCACTGACGACCTAATGTCAGTTCTCAAGCAACAGCAACCGACACAGAAATACTAAGTCTCTGGTATTCGGGCCGTCCAAGGGCTACCCTGGCAGGGATAACCCAAATGTGATAACTGCAGCAGTGAATACACTCGAACATCTACATTTATGGTAAGTGTACACAACTGTACTGTCAGGCTGATTGGTCTATAATTTTCTGGATCGGTGGATGCTCTACCCCTGTGCAAAGGGATACTGCTAGTTTTCCATTGAACAAGAGCAAAACAAGGCACACATGACAGTGGTACTAGATTAATTGTCAGACCTTTATAAAACTGACCTTTCTTAAAGATTTTTTCTTGTGCATTCTGAACCTGCCTGACCATGAGCCCCAATTTGTACCCTAAGCCTTCAGTTTAACAGTTTCTTAAAAGGTTTTACTTTTTGGACCTTAGAGATTGTTCAACCGTGGGCTTTTAACTTTGTCTTAGAAAAACTGACCCTAACTCCTTTTGAACTAGTTGCTTTTACACTCCTGCAGTTTTTATCTTTGAAGACACTGTTCTTGATGGTGGTTTCTTCTGTTAGACTGGTCTCAAAACTACAAATATTGTTGTGCAGGGATCTTTTTTCTAGTTTTCCTTAAGGACAGGGTGTCTGTCCACACCAATCTGTCTTTTATGCCTAAAGCTGCTGCAGAGTTGTCTGTGTGAAGTCATTCTTCTGTCTGTGCCCTTTCCTAATTCTCAGAACAGGGAGAGATATGTATCCATTCCTTGGATGTATACAGATAGCTTAGGTTTTACTTAAACAGAACTAAAAAGTCCAGAAAAGCAGATCAGCTGTTTCCTTCCTTAGCTAAGAGCAAGGAGAGTAAGCAAGTCAACAAACAAGATTCTTTCCTAATGACTTCCATTTTTATTTCCTAATGTTAATCTGCTCGTGGTAGAAGTAGTCTTCATTATGTCAAAACCCATTCTGCCAGCACCTCTGCAGTCATTACAGCATTCCTCGGAACATTCAACACTTTGAAGTAGCCATCTGGTCTTCAGTGCATACATTCTTAATGCACTTCATTCTGACATTTTAATCTAGAGCTAGAACAGGATTTGCTTCTGCTATACTACAAAGCATACTAATTCACTTCCTGCCAACCACCCTCTCCTTTTTTGTTTTATGAATCTTTCAAAGAAGTAATGACTGCAGTAGTGTATAGTATGATGAATATAGTACAGTTATGTCAGTTCCTTACCATAAATGTAGGTGTTGAGTACATTCAGTGTTGCAGTCCAGGTTTCCTCCCACCTTCCCCTCTCCTTATTTATCTTTGACACCTTAGAACTGGGATGGCTTTCCAGTTGATTTATTTTTACACTTTCCTTCTCATCTGCCTACTAGCCCACCCCCATTATCTTGTCATACTTCCTGGAGACCGAGACTGGGGATCTCTGCAATGGACTTGGATTGTCCTTTCCTGGTCTCCTGAGCTTTGCCACAGAGGTCTTCAAACCTGTATACATTATGTAGCTTGATAATATCAGTTTACTTAAGAATCATCTGTATTTAGAGCCCGAGTTGTGCATAATGTTTAACAGTTGTTTTGTACTGGGAGAAGGGGGGTGGGGTCTAATGCATTAGTCAGTTTCACTGAATGGATGATACAAGAGAATGATATAAGTGAGTGAATGAAATTCTAATTATCTGTGTGTTGAGAGTAGTTGAACTTCTCAACATGTGTCATAGCAAATGAAACTGCATTTTAAATTTCACTGGCAGCACAGTGGATATCATTGTGTTCTTTAAGTGTTTACATTTGATCTTTATCATAAAGACGTTATTGCTCAAAATTTTGATTTGCAAACTACTGCAGAATGGTAGACTTGGGAATAAGAGACTTGTGTTTGAAAGACAGAAACATAACTCTAGTCCTCTCTTTGGCTTGGCCAGATGAATTTGGAGTGAGTCACTGTTAGTGCTTGAAGAAGATTCAGAGCTTTGAAGATTCAAGTTGTAACAAAAGTGGCCATGCACTTACTTTTTTATCCACATCAGGAATATAATATTGGTCTTAAACCGTTTATGTGGACCTCCTATCCTGGCCTTCCAACTTTATAATAAATTATTTTGGATTTTTTGAAGTAAAAAGAGTAACTATTCCAGATTCCTGAAGTCTGGGGTTCAAATCTGGGAGACCAGGTTTATTGTTAGTTGTGCTGTTTGGTATCCATTTGTTTTAGCGCTTGTTGCAATACCTAGGTTATCAGTTTTAATTGCCAGGTTTTGATGATTGGATTTCAAGAAAGTGAATGTGAATTCTGTTTGGTTGACAGAGTCGGCAGTAGCAGGCCTTTCAGTGATAAGCTGTCTGCTGTACATTGCCAAATTGCTTTCAGTACGTACGAAAGTAGAAAAATTATATCTTACTAGGAAGCTAGATAAATGTTTATGTAAAATTAAGAATCTTCTTTTATGAAACACAGTGGTCATAAAGTCAGTCTAGTTTGAAACTGGCACTTTTTTATAAATTACTGATGTTCATCGTGTTACCCTGCTGCAGTCATTACACTTGGGTTATCCTGTCGTCAGGCGGTCCCGCAGTCGGCTGGATTTCCAAAGTCTTGGTCCGACGTCGGTTGCAGTCACCTCATCCCTGACGTCAGTGCGCCAGGGGTACATATATTGCAACCATTGCCATTTTCTTCAGTCTTTCTTGCCGCGCGGTGCCCGAAGCAGAAGCAGTTCGCAAGTGCCGGTCGGCCAACTCCTGAGATATTCGAATTTCAGACCGAAGTCTTCTATAAAGCTAAGTACCCCGTTGGGGAAACTTTTCTTGCCTCAGACCGATGTCAGAAAAAGTTAACAATTGTATTTCTTGTGGGAAGCAAATACCTCATAAGGATTTTCATTCTTATTGCATACCTTGCCTAGGCTCTGACCACGACGTCACTTCTTGTCATTTTTGTGCTAGATTTAATAAACATACTATTAAAAGATGATTTGATTTTGCACAACACTTTTTTGGCAGACAATTTAATTATAACATGCCGTCGGAGCTTCCGACTACCGACGTGCACAAAAAGTGCAGGGATAAGGATCGACAGCCCAGGCCTAAGCCCGATTCTGAGGCCTCGGTTGATCCGATCTCCGGTTCTCCGGTTATCAGTGAGGCTCTGATGCAGCCTCTGACTACCGCAGTTCAAGAAACCGAGATCGCTACAGATATTTTGACGGAATGTACTAGGCCGATGCAGCCTTTTACTTCAGGCTCTACCGACAATTTACCTTCCAAGGACGTCGGTGCTTTTGAAACGCCATCGGTTTCTGAAGAAGTTTTCAGACCGACTACTCTTACAGTCAAAACGTTTTCCAAGTCGAAGACTCCTTCCAAACCGAAAAATACTTCACTTCAGTCTCCTGTTCAAGGCCCTATGCCTAAGAAACAGATGCTCAAGATGGCTGAAGATTTGATTTCTCTTATCAGGGGTTCTCAGCCTCCTCCTGACAAAAGGCCTAGACTAGAGGAAGAATCTGCTTCCTCTGATCAACTGTCTATTTCTTCGGATTCCTCTGAGGACCAAGACTATTCCTTCTCTCCTTATGAAGATTCTGATGCTGAGGACTCCATTTCCTCAGCTTTCCCTCCAGAAGATTACTCTTTTGGGGAAACTTTACACACTGAGGGAACATTTTCACTGGGAAGGTCAGGATTACTCTGATTCCAAGAAAAGGCTCAGAGAGTTTCTTTTACTCCCCCCAATACAGACCTCTAGCCATCCCTCCTGTTTTGGACATTGTGGATGATGTCTATTTAGAATCCAGTTTCAACCCTGACTCTCTGCCTCCTGCTCCGGCCAAGCCTGACAGATACTACAGAGTACCTGATTCCCACAAATGTCTTTACAAAAGCCCAGTAGCTGACCCAGAGACCATCTCCCAGGGTCCCAAGGGGGCTAAGGCTTCCATGGCTAAAAATCCAGTACCTTCTGAAAGGGATTCAAGAGCACTAGACAGATGGGGGAAAAAGGTTTACACCTCAGCCACTTTAGCTATGAGAGCTCTAAACTGTCAATTTCATATGCTTAAGTATCAGCAATTTCTGATCTCTCAGTTAAAACAAAAGATAACCACCCTCCCTCAACAATCTGAATTGAAAGAAGTACAGGATTTGTTGCACGCCACCGAGCAGGTACGGAAACATACCTTGCAATGTGGGTTTGATTCTTTAGAGGCCTCCTACAGAGCAGCTGTCACTGGATCAGTTATCTGTAGGCATGCCTGGTTAAAGGAACAAAGTCTGCCTGATCATGTTAAAGCAAAACTACTAGATGCTCCCTTACAGCAGGATGTTCTTTTTGGTGTTAAAGCAGAAGTTGTTTTAAAGAAAATGGAAGATAAGGCAAAATCAATGCAGACAGTCAAAGATTTCCTACAAGTACAACCCCCTCGCTTCAGCAGAAACTGGCCAACAAAAAATTGGTCCTTTCCAGCCACTGACAGGCCTCAGAGGGGTAAATACAGGTGCCCAAGGGACAGAGGACAACCACAAGCTCAGTATAAACCTCGCCAATGGGGCACTCCAACCCAGAAGGGAGGAGAAGACAGGTCTCAACCCACCAGAAGACAAACTCAATGACTTGCACCTCAGCTTGCCAAACAAAACTCTTTTGTCAGCCTCCCTGGGGGGAAAGCTAGCACTATTTGCAGACAACTGGCACATGGTCACAAAGGATAAATGGGTACTAGACATAATTTTACGAGGATACAGATTCCACTTTCACACCTTGCCAATAAAAAGAGGAATGCCACACCTGCCACAAAATCAAAGGGCAGAGGCTCAAAAACAAATTACAGCTCTCATGGCCATGAGAGCCATTCAAAGGGTACCAACTCAAGAGCAAGGCCAAGGATTTTACTCAAGACTCTTCCTAGTACCCAGAAAAGAAAATGCTTGGAGACCAATTCTGGACCTTTCAATTCTAAATACTTACTTACAAGTTCCCAAATTCAAGATGCTAACACTACAGCAGCTACTTCCCACGTTGGGCAAGGAAGCATGGCTAGTAACGTTGGACCTCAAGGAGGCATACCTACATGTCCCTATCAGACAAAGTTGCAGAAGATACCTCTGTTTCATTGCAGGTTCAACCCATTATCAATTCTCTGCACTGCCCTTTGGCTTATCTACTGCGCCCAGAGTATTCACAAAATGCATGGCACCAGTAATTGCCTACTGCAGACAAAGAGGAATTCAAATATATCCATACCTGGACAACTTCCTCATTCAAGCAGAAAGAAAAGACATTCTCATACAACATCTGGCTTTTGTGAAGCAACTACTGAATTGTCTGGGGTACACAGTAAACGAAAAGAAGTCAAAACTAGTGCCCTCACAAAAAATGACATTCCTGGGTGCCAGCTTGGACACAACGGCCCAGAAGGCTTATCTTACACCAGACAAGCAATTACTACTGACTCAATATTTCAAAACAATGGCAAGAAAGACCCAATTAACTGCAAGAAAAATTCTGCAGGCTTTGGGCTTCATGGCATCTTGCATTCTGATAATACCATTTGCACAACTGCATATGAGGAAATTACAGTGGTACCTAAAAAGCGTATGGTCTCAATACAGCCACAGCTTGGACACCGTGATATCTCTCATTCCCTGCCTTCAACAGGAATTTCTATGGTGGGCACAGGCATGTCACCTCAACAAGGGTCAGCCTTTCACCTTGCCCCCACCCAGGCAAACTATCACAAAAGATGTTTCAGACTATGCCTGGGGGGCACACATGGCAGGGCAATGCATTCAAGGCCTATGGACTGCAGAACAAAGAAAACTGCGCATAAACCAAAAAGAGATGGTAGCTGTACAGAAAGCTCTGACAGTCTTCAAGGATCTACTACAGCCTGGACAACTTGCAATAAAGACAGACAACACCACAGTAATGTGGTACATAATCAAACAAGGGGGCACACATTCCTACCCTCTTTGCAGGCAAGCAATAATCTTATGGAACACAGCTCTGGCCTACCAAGTCCAGTTACAAGCTCAATTCCTGCCAGGACAGAAAAACACATTGGCAGACGACCCAAGCAGAAACATCAAAGATCCCCATGAGTGGAAGCTAGACCCACAAATATTTACAATGATAGCTCAAAGATGGGGCCTACCAAATATAGACCTGTTTGCCAGTCCTCAAAACTACCAGCAGAAAAAATTTTGTACAAGGGCATTCCACCATCAAGCTTGGAAAGTGGACGCTCTCTCCTTCAGTTGGAAAAATGTGACAGCATATGCCTTTCCTCTATTACCTCTTCTCACAAAGGTTCTTTTGAAGGTCAAAAAGGAGAAACCTCGAATGATTCTCATAGCCCCATACTGGCCACGCCAGCACTGGTACCCGCTATTGAAGAATATGGCTCACAGCCCACCATGGATATTGCCTCAAATACCTCATTTGCTCACTCAGCAAGACAAGCAGATTCTACACAGCCAGATCAAAACCTTAAACCTGGCTGCATGGCAAATCAATTAAGCATCCAACCAGCCCCTCTTTCACAAGCAGTGCTGGATGTTATTCTAGAAGCCAGGAGGCCAAGCACCAGGAAGGCTTACTCGGACAAATGGAAAAGGTTTTCTGCTTGGAACCAAGCTAAAGGCCAAGACACAACTCAGCCTCATATGCCTCACATTCTGCAGTATTTAGCTGAGATGTTGCATAAAGGACTTTCCTTCTCCTCAATTAAAATCCATGCTTCAGCTATTTCAGCTCACTACGACACAAATCCACCTTTATTTTCAAATCCTCTCCTAAGGCAGTTCCTCAGAGGGGCAAAAAACATTAGACCACCTAGAAGAGCTCCTACACCAACATGGGACCTCATTTTTGTTCTGGAAAAACTAACATTACCTCCCTTTGAACCAGCTTTTTCTGCAGACCTTCAGTTCCTATCTTGGAAGACTGCCCTGCTCCTGGCAATAACTTCTGCTAGGAGAGTTTCAGAATTGCAGGCACTTATGACAGTGGAACCTTTCCTCATTTTTCATCAAGACAGAGTTTCTCAATGAACTAATCCTTCCTTCATGCCTAAGGTGGTTTCCAGTATAGCTCTAAATCAAACCATTCACCTACCCACTTTCTACCCCAATCCACAGAACAAAGGTGAGAGACTCCTGCATTCCTTGGACATTCACAGGCAGCTTCGTTACTACTTGGACAAAACTAAGGCTTTCAGAAAAACTGATCAGCTCTTTGTTTTCTATGCTACAGCCTCTCAAGGGAAGGCCATATCCAAGCAAACCATTTCTAAATGGATAGGCCATTGCATCCGATTCTGCTACACCCATCATGGGAAATCAGTTCCTCCTACCATTAGATCCCACTCTACCAGGGCAACAGCTACCTCTACAGCCTTTCTCAGGGGGGGTTCCTACCAAGGAAATCTTAGAAGCTGCAACTTGGAGTTCAGTGCACACCTTCACCAAACATTATCACTTACCTCTTTATTTTAAGTCCAGGGCAGGCTTCGCCACTGCAGTTTTGCAGGGCCTCATTGCCTCCACTAACCCTCTATGATGCCTCCACCCTACCTTAGCTTTGGGACTCAACTCAAGTGTAATGACTGCAGCAGGGTAACACGATGAACATAGTACAGTTTTGTACCTACCATAAATGTAGATGTTCGAGTGTTCACCCTGCTGCAGTCCAGGTTACACTCCCTCCAACCCCTCTGATCTACTGGTTAATCCTCTGCTATGCCTTACTGATGTATTTGCTTATAGCTGAAGGGATTTTGTGTTTGTACAGTGTTCACACCATTTGGTATTGATTTGGATCACCTTTTTGGGGGCACCTGACATCTGGGGCAAGAAAAACTGAAGAAAATGGCGTTGGTTGCAATATATGTACCCCTGGCGCACTGACGTCAGGGATGAGATGACTGCAACCGACGTTGGACCAAGACTTTGGAAATCCGGCCGACTGTGGGACCGCCTGACGACAGGATAACCCAAGTGTAATGACTGCAGCAGGGTGAACACTCGAACATCTACATTTATGATAGGTAAAAAACTGTACTTTCTGTCAGAATGCTTCAAACTGAAATTATAGGTGTCTGACAATTTGCTATTCATTGAACTGTCTCTGTGTATCAGAATATTAAATTTACAAATTCAATATTTCTATTCAACAGTTCATAAACACTTGCCCTGATAAACCATGACTATGAATTCTTACATCTCATAAACTGAGGTGTAGTTTGTCTATGGAAATGAATTTTTTAGAATACCTAAGCTGTCTTGTTACACATGGGACAGGGCTGGCATAATGGTTAAGGACTTTACTTCACAGATGCAAGATACAAAGTTTGATTCTAACTTCAGGTTGTTGACTAGACTTATAATAGTCTGCAGACTGGTTGCCTAATATTTACAGATGAGCATCTACATAAACATTGACACATGAGAGAACTAGTAAACAAATTGTACAGGACAGACTTGGCACAATGCAAACCCAAAAACTTATTGTTAAAACTGAAAACTCTGTAGTCGCACTTGGATCAAGTCAACAAAAAAATATCAAAAGATAAACTAAATCTGTAACACTGTGTAGAGATTTGTCTTTTTTTTTTCTGAACTCTCAACACAGCTGTCCATGTTACTAACATATTTAAAAAATGTAAAAATTTATAACAGATATCAGCAATCACACAAACACACACACACCCACACCCATCTTCTTTATATGTAAGCCATGGTAGCTACCAAACTATAAATTTAATACATAAATATTTTTTGCAGTTTTACTTTTGCCCCTTTCAAAATATCCTCGACTGTGAGTACAGTCTCACATTTCGATTTCCAAGCTTTAGTTGTTTTCAGCGTAGTTATCAATGCATTTATAAATTATCACTGTGTTCCTGTCAAATCTAATGTTTTATCTTAGTTTGATAACAAAGTGCATTGTTTTACCCAATACTTCCAGTAGATGCTGCAGTGTGGCATACAAATCAAAAATATGCTCTCAAAGTGTTCCCTCAGATCCATGCCCCCCCCCCATACACTGGACTCACCTGATAATACAACTCTCTTAAATCTGATACATAAAAATGTTTGTGCATACATTTCAAGGCAGAAATCCTGACCCTTGCAGACTTGGTAGCATACCTTGGTAATCAACAAATCCATTGCTAACCATCCTTGTCAAATTCTTTTAGTATCTATGCACTTGTTTCTGTTATATTAGGAATTTCTGTGGTTTTCATTTCCATTGCCACTTTACTTTCTGCACTAATTAATCCTTTAGTTACTACAGAATTTCCACTCACTTGTAAGAAAAGTGATACCAAAACTGGAAGCATAGTATCTGTCAGATCAGTAAGATTTATGTATCTGTATCGCTCATCCTCTTAACGTGAAATTCTACCTTTATTGCATTATGTAAGCTAAACTGTTTAACTTGAACCCAAGAACCCCATGTAGTGCATACCTGATTCCAGTTTACTATCTTAGTTGCATTTTTCCTTCCATACTTTGATCCTGATTTTTTCCTGCAGCCTTGTTTTTCTTTTTTCGAATAGGCAACATCAGACTGACCCACACCTTCTCTTTTGTACTAAAAAGACTTCCTTTAACATCCTAAATGAATGTTTCAGAATGTGCATTGACTTTCTCCTTATGGCATAATAACATCACAAAGTCATTTTTATTAAATCATTCTGATTGCACCTGCATGCATGAATCAGTCATTTGTTTCCATATAGAATCATAGTAGAAACAATATCAAGCAAAACTATACATAACCCTGTTGTAAATTTGTGTCTGCCCATCCAATCACCAATATTAACTTTATAAGCAGAGTAATTTTTTGCTTGACCTGCAGAAGTAACTTATTTCATAGACCCATAATACATTGAGTTAGGAATCTGTCTTTCTAATGAGTCTTGTTTATTTCTTGGTGTAGGTTCGATCCCTAGTATGGTTATTTGTAGAGCCAATGGATTTGTGAAGAAGTAGGAAATTGAATAGGACTGGGTCTTTCACAACTGAAAAAGTACGACACAGGACATCTTGGAGCAACCAGTAGGTTAATGATTATAAGGAGGGTTGTGTTAGTTTATTTATTTATCAGTCTGTCTTTGTTTACTGGGAAAGTCCAGCTGGGATAAAACCCCTTTTGTTCCAGCAGACACTGTGGGAGAAAAGCTCCACATTTAACAGTTTTGACATGTACATAAAATACAGTTAAATGTGTATCCAAAGGAATATAAAATATAGGTAAATGCACATACGTGAGAGAAAAAAATTACAATAGTGTACATAAACACAATATAGGAACAGAGCATGTACGTAGCATGTAAAGGTATATGTAGTGTTGAACATTCATTATAAATATACAACTCAAGCTTTTATATAGGAAAGAGAGACTGGACATTGAAAAAGATACTGTAATATTACCTGCAATTTCTAGCAATTAAAATAATAAAAAGAAGAGGCAGTTTAACCATGCAAATACTAGAAAGGGGGAAGGTAATTGATGAAATATACTGTGATATGTTAGATGTAATCAGGAAAGCAAGAATGGTTGGGGCTAATTGGACTGTTATAAGGCATATTAGTTTTGGGTAGATGAGGAGAGAGAGTGATGAAACTGTGATAGAGGGAAGGGCAGTGAGATAGTGGTTTATCAAATAACAGAAAAAAAAAGAGATTGAGCCTTGACAATTTAGAGCCTGCAATTGATACAACTTATGTAAACAAGTTAAGTGAGTATCTGCTGGGATAACTGAATATTTTAAAGCATTTAATTTTCTTGATTACAAATTTGGGGGCCTTTCCCATTTGAGTGATGCCAAAGGGAGCATTGCATTCAGTAAGACTCTTGATAAGAGTGGAGAAGAGTTTGATGATAAGATAACTTGTTTAGATCTTGAAGATACTCCTTGGAAACTGACTGAGCCATATGGAAGACTTTCATAGCTATGGTGGAAACATGGTGACTGAGACAGAATTGTCCACATAAATATCCAGGTCTCTTATGACTGTATCTGTCTGAACAGGAGTACTGCTATATAACATATGATGTGGGAACATTTTTTTGCCAAATACTGCTGTGTGACACTTTACTGCATTTAGCACTGGACTGCTTGCAGTACACTTGGTATGTGCATATCATGGCCCTTTTTAGAGCAGTTTAATATCAGTGGATAACAATGGCAGCTGCAGTCATAATCAAACTTAGTCACACTTCTGGGATATTGGTTTAGATGTTTGCAAAATGCCACAGATAAAAGAGCCTTGCACTAATCCCTGTGGTTCTTCACTAGTTACAATTTTCCATTCATAGAGGACACCATTACAGTTTACAACTTGGGATCTGTTTGACAGCCAATTTGTAATTCAACAAACAATGCCAAGGGTTTTAAGTTTATATATTTTCATTAATTCCAACATGATGGATAGCATCAATACCCATGTCCAGATCAAGATAAGTGTCATGGAGAGACTGACCACTGTCACAGCCTTTGTAACCTTTTCAAAGAAGTTTACTATGTTGGAGGCAGAACCTGCCCTTAACAAAACCAAACTAAGTAGGTTATCAGTTAAGTTGTATGTGTCTGCATTGATGTGCTCTGCTATGATGCATTTCATGACTTTGCATATAAGCCTGGTAAGGCTGATGGGCCTGTAGTTGCCTGGATCTGTACAGAGGCCACCTTTGTGCAGGGGAGTCAAAGTGCTTGTTCTTCGGCCATCATGCAACTACACTGTAAACGGGTTGATATTAAACAGTTTAAGTAGAGGTTCAGATAGCAAATACTTGGCACAGATAACAATGCTACCTGGTATGCTGTGTTAAACAGTGTAATTACAATGTGGAAGAATAAACCAATAGTGTAGCACCCTTACAAGTGGACCCATCATACTTATCAAAATAAACATATTGTGCATTAAACAATAAAACACTAAATTCTTTGGAATATTTAAACAACCAAACCCAATTTTATCACCAGTTCAATAATTATCTTTTGCCAAGCACATCACAGAAAGGCCCAAAATAACAGTCTTTCTTATAAACCCAGCCTAGCTGGCCTGCTGATTCTTGGACAGTTATCTAAACATTACTACACTTGCTAGATGTCTCTAGCACTTGGCTCTGGTGAGAATGCAACCTGGTATGTTGTGTTAAAACAATCTATCATGTTCACCTCTTCTCCCTGATGTAGTACATTTAAACTTTAATATAATACCACTTCTCAACACCTACAACAATTTTTTGACACAGTGACCCTCTGGTCTACCTTTAACCACCAGGCAGGTGATGCAAGTTGAAAAGAAAGACTGGGAAGTTCCATGCTAATAAAACAAATTCAGACTGTGTTATTATCAGTACCAAGTTCATCACTCTGCACCAAATTGTATAACAGAATATTTAGCAGTACTGGGATAAGCTCATAAGTCAACCTTTAAACATCTTGAAATTATAAATAGTATTAGTCCAAGTATTTTGCGGTGGTACAGTGGTAGCGTTGTTAACTCACAGCAAGAGGTTCTCCCGTTTGATTCTCGGCTTGGCTTGGGAGTGCCTTCTGTGTGGAGTCTTCATGTCCTCCCCGCAGTTGGGTAGCGTTCGAAAGACATGCGTGCGTAAATGGGCATGCCTTCGTTGAAGGTTGGGCATCAAGCTGGCACCTCGGCGTTTTGTGAAAATCTACTGCCAATCATTAGCGGACCAGAGTTCCACTGTGGTGACCCTTTACCGGGAAAAAGCCGAAAGTCAAACAAACCAACATTAGTCCAAGCAAATCCAAGAAAAGAGCATGCATATCTCTTGTATGCATTCATTCTGAATTAAAGATAGGAAACCCCAAGGGTCATACTCACTATAACTAAAAGACATAGTACCATCAGTGACTAAAAACATATCTTAAGTGAATTAATCAACCTTACAAATATTTTTTCTTCAAAACAAAATCCTCCAACCTTATATCATCTGTCCAGCAGTCCATAAAAGTACAAATTAATTACAAATTTAATTCTCTTTTCACATAAAACGTGCTCATCAAATACCCACTCAGTAAGTATTGCATGAGATGATTAGGTAATGACAGACTATTCAAGTCCATTTGAGAAACCAGCCTAAATTTTTGGGCCAAGTCTTAGTTGTTAGACCTGCTTCACACCCCACCTATGTTGTTTTTTGCCTTTACAATTTTTTTTTCAGAAAGGAATGTTGTAAATTTCTGTTGACTCACAACACATAGTTGTTGAATGACATGCAACCTCCCATGTTAAACTTTCACATGATGAATGTGCTGTGTTATGAGGGATTTCAACATGGCCGGATAATTGATCTTGAACCCAGCCATATTCATACTCATATGTGGCATTCAGACCTGCTCCCAGTTTTTAAAAATCTTAATGCCACTCGGAAAATAAACTTTGATTGCATCAAAGTAAACCATCCAAGACAGTTTTCCTGAGATGACATTCCTGTATGAAGGTTTCATAATACTTGTGAACAAGGGCACTCAAGTGCTTAAATACATAGCAACCAAACATGATAAAGCATTGTGACAAAATGCAAGTTGTATGATGAAAATTCCCATGACAGCAATAAAAAAAAAATATCACTTCGGTGGTATATAAAAAGTAATATTTTGTGATGTTTTTTTTTTTAACAGTTTTTTTTTTTAATTAAATGTGGTCAATGAGATCTGGAAACAATGATGCAGCCAATGTAATCTGCCAGTTGTCAACTCATTAATCAAATCTCTCTCTAATATCTAATTTTACACAATCAAGAAAGTAAAACAAAAATGTTGTATAATTCACACAACCTGAAGAATGTTTGGAAAGGTGCATTTTGTTATTTTTAACTGCTATGGTGCAGCTTTGCTTGTTTGCTATTTTCTCAAGACCACGTTTTGCCCTGCCAACATAGCTTCCCAGTTCATGTAGCAAGCCACCTTAATTTCTGTGAAGTTGCAGTTAAAATAGTAAGGAGGATCATATGATCTATGTGTATTAAAACAAGCAGATAGGTTTAGATGAGGCATTTGCTGCACATTTACAGTTTCTTCAAGACCTGCAAGAAAAAGTCTTCTTAATTTTTACTTCCCCAGTATCAGGCTTAATCTCTACACATCTTTCCTTGCCTTTAATATTACAGTACTCCTTGTTAACAAAAAGTTGTTTTTTGCTCACTGTTTCTTTAATGTCAACATTGACTGTCAAAATTCTCTAATTATTCATAATTATATTGTTTATTGTTGGGGTTTCTGACCTGTAAGTGAAAATAAAGTTTATGTTCCTGCTGTTGTTTTGTAGAGAGTTTTGAATAGTAGATTCCCCTAGTCTGTCTGTGGTAACAGGCTTGTGCACAGTGCATCTAGGACAGTTTATTTTTCACAATATTGATTCAAATATAAAGGTTGACCTCTTGCTAAGAACTTTTGTTTGAGCAGATTCATTTCCTGGCTGAAAGTGGCCTAATAAAGAAAATGTTTTTTAAGACCCAGTTACAGAAAAATCAACCAGCATATTAAATAATCTTTCAGTAAATTGAGGGGTCTTGGACAAGTAATCATGGGGAATAACTTTAATCAAATTAATGACATCTGCAGTAACAAAAATCTTTGTTTTAGTAATGCTGGCATGCTTTTCTTTCAAAATGAAGTCTTTGGAGTCTAAAATTAAATACTTATATCATTGGCTATCGCTTTTATTTTGTTTTCTACCAATATGACAGTCAAAATCTCTGTAATATCAATCCAGTGTTTTAGTTTAGTCATAGTATGGTGATTACACAATAACTCAGTTTCTCACAAGTGTACATACTTGAATTCCCAATATATTCTGCATACTTAAGATTTATAAAATGGTTGCACATTCACCTTTTAGTCCAATAGTTGCAGTATGTGTTATGGTCATAAGAGTAACTTCATGCAACACCAGCAGTGTACATGGGAGACTAAGCAGTCAAGTTCTTGTTTCATTGAACAAAATAAATGTCATTCTTTTATATGTAAAAGCTTCCGGGCAGAAGACAGGTGATTGACTATATCAGAAAACAGGTTGAAAGGGACAAATCAACAAAGTAGTTGTCTGTAGATTGTGTGACATTACAGGCAGACTCTGAGCAAGAACTTCAGCAAGGGATAGGGGAATAGATTGCAAAACTGAAGGCACACTGGATGAAACTGAGTACAGATAAAACAGTTGTAAAGGTAGCAAATGGGAGAAATCAGGTGAAGACGAGAATTGATGATATATAAGGGAAAATAGTGGAACACGTTAACAGCTTCAAGTATATGGAAGGGGTGGTTGAGGAGAAGGGAAGTCTGAATGTGGTCAAAGCTAAAATCAGAGGGGCTGCAGCCAACTGGGACAGTGTCAAGGTTAGTGTATAACAGAAGAATGCCAAGGATGCTAAGTAAGGTATACAAAACAGTGGTATGACCAGTACTACTGTATGGTATAGAAACATGGGCAGTAAAGGCACTGCAGATGATGAAACTTGAGGTGATGGAGATGAAGTAGCTTAGAGTGGTAGTAGGATGCACAATGTCAGACAGATGAGGAAAGGAGAACATCAGAGAAGAGGCCAAACTAGCTCCAGTTGCAGAGAAAGTCAGAGAGCATATTGCAATGGTTTGGGTACATGTGCATCCAGTGAAGATTTCTGACTGGAGGAAGGCAGGAGGAAATGAGGGCATCCAGCAAAGAGATGGATGAGAGATGTTGAGAGAAGACTTGTGGCAGTCAGGCATGACTGTTGAAAGGAGAGTGGCATTGAAACAAGAGAGAGATGGCAACAGTTGACATGACACCCCAACTCCAAGTAGAAAATTGGGAAAAAAGGGTTGTTGCTGATGACTAAGAAAATGATGATGATGAAAGTCATGACTATGCTTAGATGGAATAAAACGAGAGTTCAAATGCCTTTCAGTTTCAATCTCTTTCCCAAAGACATTATCATACATTCACTCAAAATCTTTTACCACACTTCACCACCTTCTCCTTCATTGCACTTTTCTTAACTTGTGGTCTTTGGCAATGTTTCTAGTGTATTTTTAATGTATACATTTTGTAATGTAATACTTTTTATAGGTTCAAGAAGCTTTATGATCAACATTTTGCACATAAAATATCTAAAAGGATTGTAATAATTGCAATAAGCAAAAACATTTCAAAATGCTTCCTCCCCACCAAGAAAACAGGTTAGTCTACCATGCTCATTAAGATCTGTCAGCCTATTTTACATAAAACAGCTCTGCCGCTTTTTGTATAATTTCTAGTTGAGTGCAAATGACATATTCATCATCAGGAATATATGGGCAGCATTTTGTTTTGATGAGTGCTCATGTACCACCCTTAGAAACAAGGGTGAAATCAAGTGCCATTCTGTTCTGCAGTACCACACTGAACATGGCAGTCATTTCCATTGTATTCAGATTTATTGATTAAGAAGTGGCATTGTTTAATATTTCACATAGTTTAGGCAGTTTTTTCAACCCCAGTATTGACTTTACTGCACATAATCAGGCAGAATGCCCGCATTTTAAATAATGCTATCGCCCAGATCCATGTGTGACAGTCCTTTAAATGCAGTCTTTTCTGTGTTGTGATGGTAAACCCAAGATGTGTCTGTCTTCCAGATCAGATTTTTAATCTCCATTGCCTTCCTCTTTTAGTGAGTTATGTTGAACAGCTGGAATAATATGACCTATATAGCAACATCCCAACCAGTCTATTGGTAATCAGGGGTAAGCTTGATTTCCACATATATAATAGAACTTGTGTAATGCTGCCATACCCAGCCATCCAATCCCATTATATATTTTCTGGGTAAAACATCAGAGTTGGTCCATCTAACATAGTGTCCCATTTTTAACATAATAGTTATGTCTCTTCATAATCATTGATAATTGGAGTGAAACCAGTTTTTTTTTCCAAGAATTGTCTACCTTTTCAATTTTTGGTTAAAAAGATTGTCTGAAATGCTGCTCCAAATTATGCCTCAGTTGCTGGTACTGGAAACAAAGGAATGCCCTTGTCATGTGCAGTTGGTATGTGTGCACACACCCAACAGTTACTAACATTCATTGTTTTTGCAAAAGTATAAAATGCAGCAGAGAAAGATTTAAAACTAGGATGCTAGTCTGGTGTTCTCTGCTCAATTTTAACCAAACAACTGTTTCTGGTTTTATCGAAATTCTGATCTCTAATAAACAGCTGTTGAGTACTTAAGTTCTTATGGCTTCTGATGAAAGAATAAAATGATGATGAATATCATAATAGTTCTCTCAGTAATAAGTTCTTATGAATATCAAGCAGGGATAGGGCTGGAGAGGATTCTCAGAGTTTCAACCAAAGGTGATATATTTTATTTTTTAGTCCGTACTGCAATGATTTCCAAACAAACTCCATCCTGCATCTTGAGTTTGATTGAAGTGCTGTCAGTGACACCTGATGCTTGAATAATTTCCTGAATCCTGGGCCAATTTCCACTCACTGCCCAGTGCAGATGATGTTACTGGATCATTAACCCTCACTTCTGATAACATTGTTGATGAACCTTTAACCCTTGATTTGAACCACGATAAAGTTGTTGAATCACCAGGCCTCACTTCCAGATACCTTGGTTTCCCTCGTTTTTCTTCGGGTACAGGATAAAATGGGCTTATTAACAAATGAGATGACATCTTAGGCATCTTGTTGATATCCTTCAGTAGGGAGAGCTTTCTTGACATGCAACACATGAATCCAAGTGGGTTATCTTTCAAATCGTAAGGCTGTCGCATTGATAACTAGGAAGGGTCCCTTAAGTTTTGGCTGAAGGATGTGTCTTCTGGAAAATGATTTGACAACCACCAGGTCTCCATTGCGGTAGGAGGTTGGACAAGAGTGGTGTTGAGCTTCTATTATTTGTGAATGAATGTGCTGCAGAACAAAAAAAAAGAAGACTCTTGCAATAAAGAAAAACAGATTCATCAACATTGTGTTAACTCCCGATTTTTGGGCAAAGCTGTTGCTGGCATTCTCATAGGTCTTCCTGAGAGCTTTTCATGGGGGGAATACTTTCTAGGACTGCTAAATGCACTATGTGTGCTAAATAAAACTACAAGCAATATTTCTGGCCATTTAAGACCAGTTTCTTCATATAAGTTAGCAATTCTAGTTTTTAAGGTCTGATTAATGCTTGCAACAATTCTTGAAGAATGGGGCCTGTGTAGGCAGTGATATTGCATGCTTATTTTAAAACCTTGCATACTTGATATATTAACTGGATTGTAAAATGGGGCCCCCTGTCTGACTGAATACAGCAAAGAGCACCAAATCTAGGAATTGACTCCTGCAACAGTTTCTTGGTGACTGTAGTTGCACCATTCCTAGCACAAGAGGTGTAGGCTTCATACCATCCAGAAGACACATCTACAGTTCCAAAACATATTTGAATTTCTGAGACACTGGAAATTTAATGAAATCCCACTGCACATAACCATTAGGGCCCCATGGCTTCTTCAAAGACTGGGCAGCGAAGGAAATGCTTTTTGATGCACTACGTGTTTAGAGTATAATGTAACTATTTACAAAATGCTGAATGACTTTAGAAATGTAAGGAGTGTACCAATCAAAAACAAAATTTGCCTTATAAATGTGTTTTTTCACAAAATGAGAGGGCAAATGATAAGCTCAAACCAACTGAGTTAGAAAAGATCATAGGCCTACTAGTGTTACATCCGGCTGGTGCAACAGTTAGTCCAGAGAGTGGCTACAGCCATCACAGATCCACCTTACCCTTTCAGAGTCAGCAGACTGATTTTGAAAATAGAACAATTCTTATAAAGAAACAGGTGCATTAGTTTCCTGCAATTGCTGCAAAAGTGAATGCTGACCAGGATAAGACAATGCAGCTTGTCTGGCTGCCATGTCTGTAAAACCATTGCCTTTTGCAATATAAGAATCATCAGTCTTGTCTGCAGCACTCTTGCCCACAGCTTTTTCCTTGAACAATAGAAGTGCATTCAGTATTTCATTAACAAAAACAGAACTTTTAATAAGAGTCCCTGCTGATGTCTGGTACCCTCATCCTCTCAAAATGTCCCGAAATCATGAACTACCACATAAACGTAATGTTAATCAGTAAAAACGGTTACTCTTTTGTCCTTTGCTGATTTGCATGCTTCAGTAATGGATGCAAGTTCATCTACTTGAGCAGACACATTTCCATTGAATTGTTCAGTTAACATTATTTGATTCTCTGTACAGATGCAAAATGTTTCCTCTAATGTGCTGGCTTCCCTTCGAACATAAGATCCATTAACAAATAGAAGTAACTCAGACTTTGGTAATGGGGCATGTTTTAAATCTGTCAAACAGAGCAAAACCTAATATCAGCATGCACTCTCCCTTCATATACAGCAACATTGTTAAAAAACAATTGTTAAGGTTGGCAAGACTGAGACATTAAGATGGTAGAACATTTAAGTAATTTAGAAAAATAATTTCTTGAAAGAGGTTACAAGAAAAATGGCACACAGGCTATAAAACAGGATGTTATAGCACTAAGAACTGTTGAATCTAAACCCATATTCTGTACACATGCTCCACAATATAGAAAGACTAGACAATTCAGAAAGAGCAAGATGCAACCTGACACTTAATAGCAATACACCACATGTGAAACAAATTATACGTAAATACTAGTCACATGTGAAACAAATTATACGTAACTACTAGTCATTGCTTAAGAGATATACCAGAACTTGATAGTGTAATGAATGATATGCCATCCTTTAGTTATCCCAGAAATAACCTAAAAATAAGTTATGCTACAAAGAGCAACCGATTTTTGATAATATTTTTTCTGTAGTACTAAATCTGGCACATATAAATGCCACAGTTGTATTTATTGTGATTACATATACACAGATAAGAAAATTATACATCCAGCGAATGGTAAAGAATTTTTATTAGTGGCATATTGTAACTTTGCTACTAGAAATCTGGTTTATTTAGCTAAATGCAGCCAGTGTCCTGCCTATTATATAGGCAAATTGAACCAGAAGTTAAAAGAAAGAACAGACGATCACCTTTTGGAGGTTAGAAGGTAAAATAGTAACCAGCGCACTTTACAGGCATATAACTGACATACGAGAAACATTCTTTTAAATTCATGATTTTAAAAAAAATCACTTTAAACCACTTAGAGGGGGTGGCATAAGACAACTGACAGAAGAAGAAGAACTAAAATTGGTATTGTGTTTTAAGGCACATATTGCACCTGGTCTTAATGGTATGGTTAGCATAAAACCATATTTAAAGTGATTACAAATGCAAGTGAAATGATTGTTTATGTTTAATACTGTTTTATGACTGCGTTTGCTATATTTATGCCTGACATGTTATAATGCTGCTTCTACCGTCTCCTCCTTTTTAGCATCATATGATTTTAAATATCACATCACTTTTGTATAGTGATCATATGATTTTTTTAATGTGACTTGTTTGTAATGATTATTTAAGGTGTGTTTTTAAGGAACTTACTATTCACCTGAAGAAGCAGCAAGGCGAAAGTGTGTTACACTTGTGGATTTGTTTATTAAAGTTTATACCCAAAGTTCATGGTTCCAGCAAATATTTTTTAATTTTTGGCTTTTATCTTTTAAATCTCGTGTAGGAGGAAGTATATGGTTAGCTACAAAAACACAGTCATGTGGTTCTCCTTTCATCACTGTAAGAAATTTAAGAAGCAGTGTTAAGAAGTGGAAATCTAATGACCTGCAAAGAAGGGTTATTAAGCAAAGACAATTTATATTTAGTCAATTGTGTAGCAGATAAATATTGTGTTTTGGTTCTTAGTAAAAGTGTTTCTACAGAATGCAGAACTGCCACAAACTGCCACAAAAGTCTTGTGCCCAAAAGTTAAGGCAGCCACCATTTGTACTACCAGTATCATCATGGTCAGTGCCCTAAGGCAGCGGGGGAGGGCTGCTGCTACAGGATCCACAATTTATACTGAATTTAGCAGCAGGTCTGAAACCATAATTTCTATGTTTTACTAATAATCCTAATGACACTTTATTCCTTTCACAATAGAATAAGACAAATCTTTTTGAATAATCAAGTAATTCAAAAGCAGGAGGGTTATAAGGTAAAAGTTTTTTGCTGGACAAAATCTTGTTTGTGATGATCCTGTCAAGGTTAGGGTTCAGGGGTGTCTTTCCTTAGTAATTGTAATAATGGTTTTGCTATTTCTGCATAATTGGAAATCAATTTTCAGCAGTAACCTGTCAGTCCCAGGAAAATGTGAAACTGCTTAAATGTAGGGCATGGTCCAGATTGAATATCAGTACTGTGAGAGGCTAAAGTTCCCCAGGAGCCTTCTGAATTGAGCTGTCCCAAGTATTGAACCTAGGGCTTCCACAACCGCAATTCTACCTAATTAATGTTAAATCCCAGTTCTGTCAATTTAGTTAAAATAAAACTTGTGCTTTGCCAAAAGTCACAGTAAGAATCATAAGCTAAAAGCAAATCTACATTTAGTATTGTGGTAGACCCACAGGGAAACTGAATTTTATCTAGTTGTTTTTTTCATGTCTCTACAGAAAAGAAAAGGTGATTCTCCATATCCTTAAGGTAACCTTGTCCACGTATATTGGTCTTTCTATGTAAAGTCAAACAAATACTGACTATCAGGGTGAATTGAAATGGAGAAGAAAGCAGGGGAAGTATTTATTCCTGAAAAGGTAGTAGTTGTTGGAGGGTAGGACTCAGTGTTGTAGCAGGGTTAGGTACTACAGGAAAACTCTGCACTACTACTGCATTTCTTATATAAACCTGTAGGTGTTCTTGCCTGGTTTAACTGTTAATTAAATAGGTGTATTACATGGGCTTCTGGTCAGCGCTATTATTCCTTGATGGAGTAATGCAAAAATGACAGGTTAATTTCCTTTCTGTGCCTCAGTTGTTAAGGGATACTGAATTATCATTGGTAGATGTTAAGCTTTTTAAAATAACTAACTGCTTTTGCATCTTTTATGATCCTTACCATGTTGTCATGGGTAGTCCTCCTCTGTGGAGGAACAGGGAACAGTTTCAAGTCCCTCCAGATCAGCCATAGTAGACATCTGTTCTGTTCTAAGTACTGTGAAATGTGTGTCTTCATCAGCACAAATATCAGCCGAGTACAGACCCAGAGGGGGTGATTTATTTGGAATATCTAAGAAAACTCCATCTGGAGTGCTGGATTCAGTAGATCATAATTTACGCAATAAATCTCTACCTAAAAGATTTAAAAGGACAGTATTTTCTGCAGTAAAAACATGTTGCTCTTATAATGGACCTATTTGAATGGGAATAGGCTTTGTCTTTGGATAATCCAAAGGAATCCCCGAGACCTCCACATCCCGAATTGATTTCATGGAGAAAAAGGAAGTTGTCATAGATTGAGTTGCTGCTGTGTCATCATGAAAAGGAAAAGTAAAATTGCACATAGTAATATTAATAGAGACCTTCTTAGTCCACTGGTGCCAAAGGAAATAGTTGTGTCTCCTGTTCATGGCTGTCCTATGACATGTTGTCCTGTTCATGGCTGTCCTATGACCATGTTGGTCGCTGCCAAGCTGTACTCCAAGTAGGAGGTTTTCTTTCCACTTGGCACTTAAACATTGGGATGACTCTGGCTGAAAAGATTTTTATTTATTTTATGTATTTGCTTTTGTTTACCAGGTAAGTTTGTCTGGGAACCAAAATAGTCCGTTTTTAGCAGAGGCTTGAGGAGAAAAGCTCTAAAACAAGGATGGAAATATATTTTTGACAATTCTAAATGAAAACAGTCAACAAACATTATTTGCAAAATATTTCAAAGCAAAGAGTAAACAAACATTATTTACAAAGTGTATGAGATTATTTACAATATCATGAAAACATGTATTTCCTTAAAGTCAAAAATACTATTTTCATATATAGTATACTCCGCAGACAGAGTTAGGATTGCATACTTCAGGCTGTAAGTGTGATACAGCTGCATAGTTTATTAGTTGGCAGGTGATATTTTAGGGCAGATTTGAATTGTTGCAGATTATTTAAAATCCTAATGTGTTTTGCAAGTTTGTTCCATGCCATTTGAAGGTATTGAGTTCAGTGCATTGATGGGAGTGGTTTTGAAGGCTGCAGATGAGTAAGCTAATTTTGTTGTAGCTGCTGTGCAGTTTGTGTTTGGTGGAAGAGTTGAGATTTGTGAATATTGTTGAGGCATATAGGAGTGTAGGAAGGATAAGGGAGGTGGCAGCTATTTATTTTTTCACTGTGATCATTACTAATCCCATGTGCAAAGCTGCATATGAGGAAACTTCAATGGTACCTGAAAAACATATGGTCTCAACACAGTCACAGTTTGGAAAAAATAATACCACTAATTCCATGTCTGCAAAAGGAATTTCTGTGGTGGGCTCAAGCATGCCAAACAAACACAGGTCTTCCATTCAGCAAGCCTCAAGCAAATCAAGTCATCACAACAGACGCCTCGGACTACGCCAGGGGGGCGCACATGACAGATCGGTGCATTCAGAGCAAATGGTCCCAAAAAGAAAAGCACCTTCACATCAATCAAAAGGAAATGCTAGCAGTAATAAATGCTATTATAGCTTTCAAGGACCTTCTGCAACCAGGTCAACTATTGATAAGAATGGACAACACCACAGTTATGTGGTACATAAACAAACAGGGAGGAACACATTCATACCCCCTATGCAGACTGGCCATGTCACTTTGGAACATGGCCATAGACTTACACATCGAACTACAAGCACAGTACTTGCCAGGCAAGGAAAACATGCTGGCAGACAACCTAAGCAGAAATATGACAGATCCACGTGAATAGAAGTTGCATCCAAAAGTTTTTACAGAAAAAATCCAAGCATGGGGAAGGCCAGACATAGATCTCTTTGCCTCCCACAAAAATCACCAATTGACAAAATTCTGCTCAAGAATTTTCCATCCAAAGGCCTGGAGAGTGGACGCTCTCTCTTTCAGTTGGACATCAATGCCTTCCCACCTCTTCCTCTGCTGCCCAAAGTTCTATTGAAAACCAGAGCAGACAGACCAAAGATGATTCTCATTGCTCCAGATTGGCCAAGACAACGCTGATACCCACTCCTGAGGAGCCTGACGCATTCCCCACCATGGACCCTGCCTCTAATGCCTCTTCTTCTGACTCAGCACAGCTTCAAAACTCTTCACAGCCAGCTAAAAACACTCACTCTAGCCGCATGGAAGATTCCTTAGCATCACAACAGACACTACTCTCCAAGGAGGTGCAGGATGTCATTTTGGAGGCCAGAAGGCCGTCAACTAGAAAAGCTTACTCCGCAAAATGGAAACGGTTTTGTGTCTGGAATGAGACAAAGGGCCAGGATCCTGGAAAACTGAATTTACCTCAAATACTACAGTATTTAGCTGAGCTGCTAAGCAGTGGACTTTCATTCTCCTCCATCAAAATCCATGCCTCAGCCATTTCTGCAGAATACAACACTGATCCACCCTATTCTCTCACCCTCTCTTAAGACAGTTCCTCAGAGGGGCTAAGAATCTAAGACCCCCAAGAAAACAACCAATACCTGCTTGGGATCTCAATTTCATTCTGGAAAAACTGACCTTGCCTCCCTTTGAGCCAGCTGCCTCATCAGATTTGCAATATTTGTCCTGGAAAACAGCTTTCCTTCTGGCCATTACCTCAGCTCGTAGAGTTTCAGAACTACAAGCTCTCATGGCTGTGCAGCCTTTTATCATCTTCCATCAGGACAGAGTTTCCTTATGAACCAACCGTCCTTTATGCCTAAAGTGGTATCCAGGGTAGCTTTGAATCAGGCCATACACTTACCTACCTTTTATCCTAATCCTCAAAACAAAGGGGAGAGATTACTACATTCCTTGGACATCCACAGACAACTACGTTATTATCTGGACAGAACAAAGCCTTTCAGAAAATCAGAACAGCTCTTTGTGTCCTATGCTGTAGGAGCTCAAGGAAAGCCAATTTCGAAACAGACCATCTCAAAATGGATAGCCCACTGCATACGCTTTTGCTATTCTTTTCATGGCAAAACTGTACCTACAGGCATCAGATCTCACTCCACAAGGGCCACAGCTACCTCTGCAGCTTTCCTCAGAGGAGTTTCTACCAAAGATATTTTGGAAGCAGCCACTTGGAGTTCTGTGCATACCTTCTCCAAGCACTACCACCTACCATTATACTCCAAAACTAGAACAGGCTTTGCCACTGCAGTCTTGCAGGGCATCCTGGCTCCTCTTAGTTCCACCTAGTGCCTACCACCCCTTTCTTAGCTTTGGGATTCTACCCATCTGTTATGACTGCAGCTGTATGCACGATGAACATAGTACAGTTTTGTACCTACCATAAATGTAGATGTTCGAGTGCTAATACAGCTGCAGTCCAGGTTTCCCTCCCTCCTTCCCCTCTTGGGACAGGCCTATAGGCTAACACATCCTCATACAACCTGATTGGGGTATTCATTTATGGTGTATTTGCTTGCAACTACTGTATTTTGATTATATTGCACTGCTTTATTACACAAATTTATGTATTGCCTTCCTTCTGGGGGCACCTGACATCTGGGGCAAGAAAAACTGAAGAAAATGGTGTCAGCTGGTAATTTTATACCACTGTCGCACTGACGTCAGGGAAGAAGTGACGACAACTGACGCTGGACCTAGACTTTGGAATTCGGCCGACCGAGGACCTGCCTGACGGCAGGAGAACCCATCTGTTATGACTGCAGCTGTATTAGCACTCGAACATCTACATTTATGGTAGGTACAAAACTGTACTTTCTAAATACTGTGAAATGTATGTCTTCATATCAGCTGAGTACAGACCCAGAGGGGATGGTTTGTTTGGAATATCTAAGAAAACTCCGTCTGGAGTGCTGGATTCAGTAGATCATAATTTACACAATAAATGTCTACCTAAAAGATTTAAAGGGACAGTATTTCCTGCAGTAAAAACATGTTGCTTTTATAATGGACCTATTTGAATGGGAATAGGCTTTGTCTTTGGATAATCCAAAGGAATCCCCAAGACCTCCACATCCCGAATTGATTTCATGGAGAAAAAGGAAGTTGTCATAGACTGAGTTGCTGCTGTGTCATCATGAAAAGGAAGAGTAAAATTGTACTTAGTAATATTAACAGAGACCTTCTTAGTCCACTGGTGCCAAAGGAAATAGTTGTGTCTCCTGTTCATGGCTGTCATATGACATGTTATCCTGTTCATGGCTGTCCTATGACCATGTTGGTCACTGCCAAGCTGTACTCCAAGTAGGAGGTTTTCTTTCTACTTGGCACTTAAACATTGGGATGACTCTCGCTGAAAAGATTTTTATTTATTTTATGTATTTGCTTTTGTTTACCAGGTAAGTTTGTCTGGGAACCAAAATAGTCTGTTTTTAGCAGAGGCTTGAGGAGAAAAGCTCTAAAACAAGGATGGAAATATATTTTTGACAATTCTAAATGAAAACAGTCAACAAACATTATTTGCAAAATATTTCAAAGCAAAGAGTAAACAAACATCATTTACAAAGTGTATGAGATTATTTACAATATCATGAAAACATGTATTTCCTTAAAGTCAAAAATACTATTTTCAGATATAGTATACTCCGCAGACAGAGTTAGGATTGCATACTTCAGGCTGTAAGTGTGATACAGCTGCATAGTTTATTAGTTGACAGGTGATATTTTAGGGCAGATTTGAATTGTTGCAGGTTATTTAAAATCCTAATGTGTTTTGTAAGTTTGTTCCATGCCATTTGAAGGTATTGAGTTCAGTGCATTGATGGGAGTGGTTTTGAAGGCTGCAGATGAGTAAGCTAATTTTGTTGTAGCTGCTGTGCAGTTTGTGTTTGGTGGAAGAGTTGAGATTTGTGAATATTGTTGAGGCATATAGGAGTGTAGGAAGGATAAGGGAGGTGGCAGCTAGTTTTTTCACTATGATCATTTAGGTGCTTTGCTCTGTAAAGGCATCCTAGTTTTCAGTGTGGCTTTTTGACATCAATGTCAATGTGCAGAACAAATTTTAACTTGTTAATAATAAAAACTCCTAATAATTTTATGTTGGTGACATTTTCAATTTGTGTGTTGTTTTTAGGAGATAATACTAAGGTCACTGCTGTTTTAATTTATGTTTTGGGAAGGAATAGGCTTAGTTTGTTTGTTTAGGGGGAATTAAAAGCAACTGAGATTTATTTAACCATTTTTCTATAGAGGTAAAAGCTTCCTGTGCGATTGTTTCTGTGGTGGGAAGATTTGGAGCTGAGCAAACTTAAGTGGAGTCATCAGCATATTGTATTATGGTGGCAAGTTTTGATTCCTTGTGTATGTCATTCAGAAGATTATTGAAAATCATTGGTCCAAATATGGAGCCTTGGGGGAATCCTGCAGTGAGTGGAAGGAAGGTTGAGTGGGCGTTATTCCATTTTATAGTCTGGGTGTGATTGTTTAGGTAGCTTGTGAATCAGTTAGTTGAGGCCTATAATATTTAGTCTTTGGAAGAGTAGTTGATGTGAGACCATCTTGAAGGCTTTTGGCAAGTACAGGAAAACAGTGGAGACAAAATTACCTGGGTTTTTACATTGATTAGTTGTATCTAGGAACTCTGGTAGGGCAGTTTCAGAACTGTGGTGGGGTCAAAGGCCACGTTGGGTAGGATAAAGTAATTGGTTATCTGGTATAAAGGCTAGGAGTTGCTGTTGTGTGCATTTTTCAAGTACTTTGGAGAGGGGAGGAAAGATTGCTATAGAGTGATACTTTTACATTCGGTGGATGTGCCACCTTTGTGCAAAGGGATAATGAAGGAAGCTTTCCATAGGGTTGTGGTGTAATTTTCTGTAATGAATCTATTAATTAGGAAAGACACAAGGTTCCAAATGGTGCCATTAGCTATAGTGAGTTATTCAAATGGCAGGTTGTCAGGAGCTAGTGTTGTTGTTTTCAGTTGTTTTTAATGCATTTGTGATTGTATTTGTCTGGATGGTGTCTAGGTTGAGTTGGAGTGTAGAGCTATGGTTGGGGGGGGGTTAGATGGAGTGGGTATATGCTGTTATTGTTTGAATTAAGTATAGTACTGGGCATGAAGTGTTTGTTATAGTGGTCTGCAATGTCCTGGCTGGTTTCAGATGGGAAAGGCTTTGTTGTAGGTTTCCTGCCTAGTATAGATGGTGGTTTAAATTTTGCCAAAATCATTGTGTGTGTGTGTGTGTGTGTGTGTGTGTGGTCTTCTTTGTGGGAAGTTTTTCTTTTATATCATAATGAGCTTGGTTGTGCTTTGCAAGTTTTTTGAGGCACTGGTATGTATCTAGGTAAGATTGGGTCCTAGTTTTGTGCCATTGTTTCCAGGCATTGTCTCTGTCTGTCATGATTTGTTCAATTTGACAAGTTAGCCATGGGGTAGAATTTCTTTTCGCTCTTTTTGTTCTCAGTGGGGTGTGTTGGTTTAATATGGTTAAGAAAGAATTATTGAAGTGACAGACAGCTTCATTTAGTGGCAGATATTTGAAGAGTTCCCAGTCACATTCTTTAAAAATGGGTCATTAAATATGGATTTATCAAAATTAGTTAAGTTTCTCACAGAGTTGAAATATAGGGATTTGTGGGGCTTGTGGTATTTTGTGTCTTTTCTAATTTCTCCAAACCTTTTGGGTTTCTAATACCATGATGGGAATGGACCCCATTCCTAAGTCAAAGTATGATTAAAGTTCATGAAATTAGTATTGTTTTAATCTTTGATATCAGCCAAAAGTGCTCTTTGCAGCACCTGCAATGTACCCAGTAATGATTCCTTCTGCAATTCGTACAGGGTTACATGGATTGGTAACATATCTAAATCTTTTTCTATTTTTTTTGGCTGTTCCCATTAGGGGTCACCATAGCGGATCATCTGTTTCCATTTCTTCTTGTCCTCTGCATCTTGCTCTGTCATACTAACCACACCTGCATGTCCTCTCTCACGACATCCATAAACCTTATCTTAGACCTTCCGCTTTTCCTCTTACCTGGCAGCTTCATCCTTAGCATCCTTTTCCCAATATACCCAGCATCCCTCCTCAGCACATGTTCAAACCAATGCAATCTCACCTCTCTGGCTTTGTCTCCAAACCATCCAACCTGGGCTGACCCTCTAATTTCCTTATTCCTAATCCTGTCTACCCTCGTCACACCCAGTGCAAATCTTAACATCTTTAACTCTGCCACATCCAGCTCTGACTCCTGGCTTTTTGTCAGTGCCACTGTCTCCAACCCATATAACATAGCTGGTCTCACTACCCTCTTGTAGACCTTTCCTTTCACTGTTACTGGTACTCATCTTTCACAAATCACTCCTGACACTCTTGTCCACCCACTCCATCCTGCCTGTACTCTCTTCTTCACCTCTCTTCCACACTCGCCATTACTCTGAACCGTTGATCCCAAGTATTTAAACTCATCCACCTTCGCCACCTCTACTCCCTGCATCCTCACCATTCCTCTATCCTCCCTCCCATTCACACACACATATTCTGTCTTAGTCCTGCTAACCATCATTCCTATCTAAATATGACTGTAAATTCTTTTTTGTTAGACCTTTTGCTCCTATTACTATTGGAACTGTCTGGGTATCTTTTTTCCACATTGCTTTCATTTCTGCCTGCAGATCCTGGTATTTTATGACTTTGCGTCCGTCTGTACACAAGACAGTATAGTCACTGGGTGTAGTGATTTCAATGATTAATGCTACTTTTGTCTTCTTTTCTTGGACCACTATATCCAGTTTTCTAGGATCTATCTTTTGAACTGTTGATAATGGATGATCCCATGTGATATAAGATTCATCATTTTCTGTGATGCTTGCAGGTCATGTTTCCACTGTTTTTCAATCACTTCGATACCATAATGTTTGCACAATCCCTGGTGCAACATTCTTGCCACATTATTATGCCTTTCATTATACAGTCCTTCTGCCATTAGTGTGTCGCAGCCAGCAACAAGGTGTGTGACGGTTTCCAATTCGGTTTTACAAAACCTAGATTTGTCTGTTTCTCCCACTTGTTCAATGGACTTTGTAAACCATCGAGTACATAGCCCTCTGTCCTGGGCTGCCAGTATTAACCTTTCATTTCTTGGTTTGAATTTGCCTCTCCTTAACCATCCCTGCATTCGTTCTGGATCAACATGAGGCTCTTCCAGAAGTTTTCTATACTTGCAACTATATTTGTCTTTTCCACATTTCTTGCCTTCTCATCTGGTCCTTCACCTTACATTCTTTCTTTTGTTTTTTGGCACATTCATTTGTTGCCTGGTTTTTATCTACTTCTGGTTTGATTTCCATTCCTGCTTGACATCGATATGCTTCTGCTAAATTAAGCAGAGAAGTCATCTTAGATTTGTTCTCCTCATGTTTCAAAACTTTCACTACATTTGGATCTTGAGGTCAGCAGATGTGTGGAGTCCCACAATTGCAAATCTATACATGTAATCAATTTCAAGGAGGCCCATCCCTCCTTCAGAATGGGGAATATATAATTTTGGTATACACTGATTTATATCATTTGGTGAGCATGAAGCATCCTTCTTGTTTTAATATCTAATCTATCCAACACTTTTTGCAATAGTCAATCACTCAAAAATTGTACGTTACGACAGGAAGAGCAAATTGATTTATAGCTTGGATCTTGTTCCTAGATGTCAATGCTGTTCTCAGGAATAATTTAAGTCTTCTAAAGTATCCCTTACTGAGTTTTATTTGCATTTGTTCATGTTTTATTGCTGATCCTTCATCAATTCCCAAGTATTTATACGCTCCCTCTTGCCCAAGTTCATTTATATCACGTTCTTGTCCCAAACTTATGTTTTTTTGGTGCTGCAGTTTTCCTGCTTTAAAGGTTGCTTTTGTACATTTATCAAGACCAAGTGACATTCTAATATCCTCTGAGAAAGTTTTGACAACCTGCAGCTGTGCTTTCAGTTCCTCATCTGATGAGCTATACAGTTTTAAGTTATCGACAGAAAAGATAAGAAGTCATTAGACTTTGTTTTCTAGGAGCCATATTGTAGACATGGCCTAAGCTGTTAAGTAAACCGCTTAATAGATTAATGGCAAGGCAGAATAGCAATGGTGACAGAGAGTCACCCTGGAATACCCCCTTTGATTTGGGATAATAATCTGTCCTTTATCATGGCTTAATTGCAAAGTGGTCTGCCATTGTTTCATGGTTACTGTAATGTAGTCCGTCAGTGTAAGGTATATCTTATATATTTTTAAGCACTCTCTTATCCACGAATGTGGGATACTATCAAATTTTTTTTGTAGTCAATCCATGCTATACTTAGATTCTTTCCTTTTTTTAAAGTTCTCCACTATAACCTTATTTAACAACAAATGATCCTTTGTTCCACATGACTTTCTTTTATTGCCCTTTTGTTCTACTGCCATAATTGAGTTTTCTTCGAAATGACTATAAACTCTGTCAGCGTCAATTCCCCGAGTATAGTCTATACATCATCGGAAGGCAAGTTATCGGTCTATAATTTTTAGGGTATCTTGCAGGTTCACTCTTAAGAGCATTGTTTTGCCTATTGTTAGCCAGTGTGGTGTCTTTTCGGAGTGCACATATAAATAGTTCTTACTCTTGGCTAAATCCTCGTGCAAAGATGTTAATACTTTGAACCAAAAGTTAGATACTGCATCTGGGCCTGGGGTTTTCCAGTTAGAGGCTTTTCTTAACTTTGTTTCAATCTCTCTGGCTGTTACTTTATCTCATTTCATATCCTGTACCTTTAAACTTTTTATTCTTTCTTTTACTTCTTCTGTCCATTTAGCATCTTCTTAGATACTTCTCCAAAATGTATCTACTTCCTCTTTTTTGGCAGTCTTTCAATTCCTTTTACCTTATTTCCCAGTTCTCTGTAAAACTTTTTTGGGTCATCAATAAATTGCTTATTTTGTACTTTTCCCTTATATTTATCTGTGTATCTCCTAAGATGTTCTTCGTGTTTCACTGTTGCAGTCATTACATTTGGGTAATCTGCTGGCAGGTTGCCCTCAGTCGGCCTGAATAACAATGTCTTGGGTCCTGCATCGGTTGCTGTCTCCTCTTCCATGACGTCAGGTCATCAGGGGTATAAAACATGCAGTCGATGCCATTTTATTCAGTCTTTCTTGCCGCGTGGTGCCCAAAGCAGAAGCAGTTTGCAAGTGCTGGTTGGCCGACTCCTGAAATTTTCGTATTCGAGTTTCAGAACCAAAGTCCTCAAACTAAAGCTAAGTACCCTGTTGGGATAACTTTTTCTTGCTCCTTACCATGTCAGTAAAAGTTAATAATTGCATTACTTGTGGGAAGCAAATACCTCATAAGGATTTTCATTTATACTGTATTCCTTGCCTAGGACCAGATCACAACGTGCCTTGCTGTCGTTTTTGTGCTAGATTTAACCAACGTACTATTAAGCGTCGTAATATTTTTGCTTCTAAATATTTTGGTTCAAGATTTAATTATCCTGAAATGTCGTTGGTTAGCAATTCGATTACCGGAGTTCATAAAAAAAGCAAAGAAAAAGACAGAGACAGACCGTCGAGGTCCAAAACTGACGATGAGGCTTCTCCTAAGCCAGTCGCCGGTACTCTGTGAGGCTCTTTTGCAGCCCCTGATACCCGCTACGTTTGAGTCGCAGGCCTCTACCGAGACCCATTCAGAGTCCAGTATGCTGCAAGTATCTCAGAGTATTGAACCCATGGATGTCTCTCCCTTGGATGGTTCTGGAGCCAATGAGGAGGCACCGGCTTCTGAGGGTGTTTTCAGGCCTCAACATTTTTATATTAAACTGACGCCAGCAACAAAATCAAGGTCAAAAACAACTTTTATGTCTAAAAAAATGATGCATGAACCACGTGCTCAGGTCCCTATGCCTAAAAAACAGATGATCAAAATGGCTGAGCATTTAATTACCTTGATCAGGGGTTCCCAACCCCCCCTGCTAAGAGGCCTAGGCAAGGCACTGATTATGAATATTCAGATCAGGTGTCCATTTCTTCTGATTCCTCTTCTGATCAGGAATTTTCTATTCTACCCTATGGGGATTCAGATGCAGAGGAATCCATTCCATCTGCACCTCCTCCTGAGGATTACTCTTTTGGAGAGACTTAGCATACTTTAAGGGAACATTTTCACTGGGAGAGTCAGGACTTCTCTGAATCAAAAAAGAGGCTTAGTGATTTCCTTCTTCCTCAGTATAGGCCTTTGGCAATACCTCCTGTATTAGACATTGTGGGTGATGTGTTCTCGGAATCAAGCATGGCTCCTGATTCCCTGCATCCGGCTATTAGTAAGCCAGACAGATATTACAGGGTTCCTGACTCCCACAAATTTCTTTTCAAAAATCCTGCTGCTGATCCTGAGACTATTTCTCAGGGTCCCAAGGGTGTAAAGGCCTCTACAGCCAAAAATCCTACTCCTTCTGATAGAGATTCCAAGGCCCTGGATAGATGAGGTAAGAAGGTTTATACGTCTGCAACCTTGGCAATCAGGGCTTTAAACTGCCAGTTTCATATGCTTAAATATCAACAGCATGTTATGGGCTTACTGAAACAGAAGAAACAGAAAATTATGTTGATTTCTGATTGTGTGGAAAATAGAGTTACAGGAATTATTGCATTCAGCAGAACAAGTTGGAAAGCATGCTTTGCAATGTGGTTTTGATTCCATAGAGGCCTCTTGCAAGGCCGCCGTTACTGGATCTGTGATTAGAAGGCATGCCTGGCTCATGGAGCAAAATCTGCCTGATCATGTTAAAGCTAAATTGTTGGATGCTCCTTTGCAGCATGATACTCTGTTTGGTAATAAGGCAGAAGATGTTTTAAATAAAATGGAAGACAAAGCTAAATCTATGCAAACTGTAAAAGATTTCTTGCAAGTGCAGCCATCCAGGTTCAGTAGGCACTGGCCTACTAAAAATTGGTCCTTTCCTGTGTCCAACAGTGCCACTCAGGGCAAATCCAGGTGCTCAAAAGGCTCCAGATACCAATCACAGGTTTCATACAAGTCAAAACAATGGGGTGCCTCCACCTCCAAATCTGGAGGAAACAAAGCACAGCCCTACAGTAAGCAGTCTCAATGACTTTCCTCTACCATCACCAAGCACTTATCTTTTGGCAGCCACCTTGGGGCGAAAACTAGCACTTCATGCTCAAAATTGGCAGTTAATTACCCAGGACAAGTGGGTATTAAACATAGTATCCCAGGGGTACAGATTTTATTTCCATACTTTGCCAATTCCAAACGGATGGCCGGATCTGCCTCGAAACCAGTGGGCAGAGGCCCAGAAACAAGTCATGTCCCTCATGGATATGGGGGCTATTCAACCGGTACCAAATAAGGAAAAAGGACAAGGTTTTTATTCAAGACTTTTCCTGGTACCCAGAAAAGACAATTCATGGCATCCAATACTGGACTTAGTGATTTTGAACACATTCCTGGACATTCCAAAATTCAAAATGCTGACTTTACAACAGCTACTGCCTATGCTAGGCAGGAATGCTTGGTTAGTAACTCTAGACATAAAAGAGGCATACCTGCATATCCCAATAAGGGAATCATGCAGAAGATACCTCCACTTCAAAGCAGGTTTTTTGCATTACCAATTCTCTGCACTGCCCTTTGGCTTATCTACTGCGCCCAGGGTCTTTACAAAGTGCCTGGCACCAGTAATTGCGTTCTGCAGACAAAGAAGCATACAAATTTATCCTTATCTGGACGACTGTCTCATTCAAGCAGAGGACAAGGACACTCTTCTTCAACATCTGGCATTTGTAAAAAGGCTTCTAGCATACCTAGGGTACACCATAAATGAAAATAAATCACAACTGGTACCCTCTCAAATAATTACATTCCTGGTAAAAAGGCTTCTAGCATGCCTAGGGTACACCATAAATGAAAATAAATCACAACTGGTACCCTCTCAAATAATTACATTCCTGGGTGCAAGCTTGAATATAACTGCCCAGATGGCTTACCTCACGCCAGACAAACAAATGCAACTGAAAACATACTTCGAACAAATGGCAACAAAAACCCAGTTATCTGCAAGACAAATTCTGCAGGCTTTGGGGTTCATGGCATCCTGCATTCTACTAATTCCATATGCAAGACTGCATATGAGGAAACTTCAATGGTACCTAAAAAGTTTATGGAGTCAACATTGTCACAGGCTGGAAACAATGATCCTCTCATTCCCTGCCTACAACAGGAGTTTCTTTGGTGGGCAGAGACATGCCACCAAAACAAGGGACTGTCATTCACTCTATCCCCTGCCACCCAAACCCTAACTACCGATGCATCAGGCTATGCTTGGGGGGCCCACTTGGCAGGGAGATGCATTCGGGGCAAATGGAGCCCAAACCAAATGCATCTGCATATCAACCAGAAAGAGATGTTAGCTGTTCAGAATGCTTTGACAGCTTTCAAGGACTTTTTTCATCCAGGACAACTACTGATAAAGACGGACAACACCACAGTTATGTGGTACATAAACAAGCAGGGGGGTACACATTCCTACCCCCTTTGCAGACTAGCCATGGCCTTGTGGAACACAGCCTTGACTTACCAAATACATCTTCAAGCTCAATTCCTGCCAGGAAAGCAAAATACTCTGGCAGACGACCTAAGCAGAAATCTTATGGACCCACATGAATGGAAACTGGATCCATATATCTTCAGCATGTTAACACAGAAATGGGGGAGCTCAGACATAGATCTATTTGCCTCTCCCCAAAATTATCAGTTGGACAAATTCTGCACAAGAGTTCATCACAAAAAAGCATGGAAAGTGGATGCACTATCCTTCAGCTGAAAAAACCTATCAGTCTATGCCTTTCCTCCTCTGCCTCTACTCTCCAAGGTCTTACTAAAAGTCAGACAAGAAAAATCAAAAATGATCCTAATTGCTCCGGACTGGCCTCGCCAGCACTGGTACCCACTTCTAAGGAATATATGTCACCTTCCGCCATGGTACCTGCCTCAAATACCTCATCTACTGTTTCAGCAGAACTATCAAATTCTGCACACTCAGCTCCAAACTCTGAATCTTGCAGCATGGCTAATCAACTAATTATTCAAACAACACCTCTCAGTAAATCTGTGATGGATATCATTTTGGAAGCCAGAAGGCCTAGTACTAGAAAATCTTATGCTGATAAATGGAAGAGATTTTGGAATAGACAGAGCACAGCCCGATATTCCTCAGATTTTACAATATTTAACTGAGATTCTTGACAAGGGCCTATCTTTTCTTCAATAAAAATCCATGCCTCTGCCGTCTGGGCTCATTACAGCACAGAGCCTCCCCTCTTTTCTCATCCTGTGCTTAAACAGTATCTTAAAAGGGCCAAAAATGTAAGGCCTCCCAGAAGATCACCAACTCCTGCATGGGACCTCAATTTTGTGCTGAAGAAAATCACCCTGCCTCCTTTTGAACCAGCAGCTACTGTGGATATAAAATTTTTATCTTGGAAAACAGCCTTTCTCTTGGCAGTCACTTCAGCAAGAAGGGTTTCAGAACTACAGGCTCTCATGGCAGTGGAGCCTTTTATTACATTTTACCCAGACAGGGTGTCCCTCAGGACCAGTCCTTCTTTTATGCCTAAGGTGGTATTCAGTGTGGCTCTTAATCAGACCATTCACCTGCCAACATTCTACCCAATTCTGCAGAACAAGGGGGAGCGGATTCTGCATTCATTGGATGTACACCGACAACTAAGATTCTACTTAAACAGGACCAAATCTCTAAGAAAGTCTGGGCAACTACTTGTAGCATTTGCTGCAGGGTCAGAGGGGAAGGCTATATCAAAACAGACTATTTCTAAGTGGATAAGCCACTGCATTCGTTTTTACTATTTGCACCATGGTAAACCTGTGCCCAAGGGAATCAGATCACATTCCACCATGGCTGCCTCTACTTCAGCGGCTTTTCTCAGAGGGGTCCCAACAAAAGACATTCCAGAAGCTGCTACTTGGAGCTCTGTTTATACCTTCACAAAGCATTATCATTTACCTCTCTTCTCCAAATCCAGGGCAGGCTTTGCCACTGCAGTTCTGCAGGGCCTTATAGCTGCTCCTAATGCTGTTTAGTTCCATCCTCCCATCCATACCTTTGGGATTCTATCCAAATGTAATGACTGCAACAGTGAAACACGAAGAACATAGTACAGTTGTGTACACTTACCATAAATGCAGATGTTTGAGTGTATTCACTGTTGCAGTCCGGGTTACCCACCCGCCATCCTCCTTTCTATACCTCTTCTTTCCTTCACTATACTCAAAAGCTTTTGTGGTGTATTTGCTTCTAGTTGAAGATAAAGTTTATGTTTCTAAAAGTGCATTTATATATTTACTGTTTATTTATATATATATATTTTTTGCTTCCCATCTGGGGCAAGAAGAACTGAATAAAATGGCGTCGGCTGCATGTTTTATACCCCTGACGACCTGACGTCATGGAAGAGGAGACAGCAACCGACGTAGGACCCAAGACTTTGTTATTCAGGCCGACTGAGGGCAACCTGCCAGCAGACTGCCCAAATGTAATGACTGCAACAGTGAATACAATTGAACATCTACATTTATGGTAAGTGTACACAACTGTACTTTTTTCCGCCTGTGCTGAATTTTTTAGTTTATTTGCGATAGTGCACGATAGATCCTAGTCTGTTCTAATACTGTGCATTGCTTTAATCACATCTATCTTTCTTAGTATTTTTGTTGATCCATTCCCTCTTCTATAATCTTCTAACAGTGACACTTCTTGGCTTAATTGCTTTATAGTTTTCTCTGTTCAATAATTCCATGATGATATTCGATTTCTCTCCTTCCTTTCCCTCATCACCCTGTGTTCTTGTGGTATAACTTTATCAGTTATTAATTTAGAAGCACAGTAATATATCCTGTTTACTTCTGTTTTATCACATGGATCTCTATGGACAGTCCTAATGACTGCATTCATTAGTTTTATCAGACTTCTTACTTTTTAGGTTTTATTGACCTTCTGCAGTCTATTTCTCTCATTGATCTTAATATGTCTATCCATGTCCATTACATCAAGCAACTTTTCTCTTAGCTGATTTTCTTCCAAACTGAGGGCACATCCCTTGTTTTCCATTTCCTGTGGGCATTCTGTAGAAAGTTCTATAGCATCTTCCTATGGCACCTTCTCTTCAATTTCATCCCATGTCATCTGTCGCTCTGCCATATGGGAACTCATTGGCCTATCACTTCTTAACATTGACTGCATCAGAGTTTCCACAGTTTCCTGTTCCTTTCCTTGCTGTCTAGCTTCCAGTGAACATATATACTGGTTTCCTGTAGAAGGCTCCAAAATATCTTGATATGGCACCTGACCAATTGCTTCCTGTTCCACCAGTTCCCCCCTAATTTGGATATCCATTGCTCTATCCTGTTGTGGTGCTTTCTGCATTTGATTTTCTACACCAAATCCTTCTCTTTGCAGCTGCTCCATGACCTCAATTTTATTTCTTTGACTTCTCCATTACTAATCTCTTTTTCTACTTTTCCTCTTGGTCTTCTTATTTTTTGTATTGTAAAGTTTTCCATATCTGGATTCCTTTGCCTGTATTTCTCTTCAAGTATCTTTGGTGCTGCTCTTTTTGTATTGGTTAGTTTTGCTTTCTTCTTTGCATAAATATTACACCATATTAAATCTCTTTTCCTTTCCCATGTCCATATTTCTTCACATGTCTCCTGATGATCTTGCTTTTCCTTATTCTGGGGACTCACTCCATCATGCTGTGATGTAGTCTGTGTTAGACCCTCTACATTAAATCTTTCACCTCACAAGCACTCCATAACTTCAACTTCTATTTCTTTAACTTCTGCTTTACTAATCTTTTCCACATTCCATCGTTGTGATATTAATATTGTGAACTTTTCCATATGTGGATGCCTTTGCCTGTATTTCTCTTCAAATATCTTGAGACTCCCTTCTCTATATAATTAACTTGGCTTTCTCCTTTGCCTATATATTGCACCATATCAAATCTCTTTTTTTCTCATGTCCATATTTCTTTTTTATATTTTTCAAATATCTCTAGTTTTGTTGTTTATATTTTCACACTTCCTCAGATGCTTCTTTTTCCAAACAGATTAAATTTTCTTGAACTGTATGCTGTTTTTCAAAAATCTGTTTTATTAATGAATGCAAATTTTTATTTGAAGCTTCTGACAGTTTTTCCTGCAGAACTATGTTTCTTTCCTCTAATTTCTCTCTTAATCAGTTTGCATATCTTATGTCTGGAAAATCTGGGCTTTTTAAATAATAGTAACAATACATAATTTCTTTCTTATCCTCAATAGTCTACTCTATTGTCTTTATGGCTCTTCTTTGGCCAATCAATTTTTGTGGACTGCTACTTCCTTCTACAACAGGGGGGGCCATCCTCCCCCCTGGGCCTGGCTTGGCCCCATTGTAGGAGTGTTTCTGTATTTTGAGGATTCTACACTGTCATTTTTTCCAGTCCTGGCATCAGTGCGCCTTCCAGGTTTGGGCACTTTTTATCCCGGGTCTTGTGCACCCAGCTACCTTTTTTTGTTTTTGACTTACTTCTGTCCCTGCTCGTGAAGCTACTCACCAAGACTTGAGGATGAATTCAGTTTCAGCACTACTACTCTCTTTTGCTTTTGCTGATTTATCTCTCCATTACATTTTCTGTTGATGGAGAGAGTCTGGGATGGTGCTGGCTAGTTTAATTTTTTCAGGGTTGGTTGAAAGCATGCAGTTTAGCATGAATGTTTGTTTGGATACATTGTGAAATCAGGTTGGTTGTTGGATCAGCTGAGTAAAATGACAGAGGTTAATATTATGGGTAGTAGTGTTAGGTTTCTTAGAGGCCCAGTCTGTGTTAATGTCACCAAGCAGGATGATTTATTTGAAAATAGATGATAAATAGCCAAGTATGTTTTCAGTAGTCTTGGCATTTTTTTTTTTTTGGAGGGGGGTATAGGCGATTACAAGGATTATGAATTAATGATTGTATAGGTGGAGTTTGGCTAGTAGCATTTCTTCATTGCTTTACTGTAAAATAGTTGGGAGATAGGTATGTGGCTTGAAAGAGGATGGCCACACTCCCAGCCTTTCTTAATATGATTTCATCTTTAATTTCAGGTCTTAACTAGGTTTCCATGATAACTAGGATATGAGGATGATGGAATTACATCTATGAGTGAAGGTCAGATGTGTTATTGGAGATGATGCCAGCATTTAGATTATATATTTGTAGGCTGGAGGGGTTTGTTGTGATTGAGATCATTGCTGAGGAGGGGACTTTTCATGCAAGGGGTTTGTCTGAGTTGGGTTTTGGGTTTAAGTTGGGCTAGTGTTGGGCTAGGGTTTGGGTGTACATCTCCACTTTCTATTGGCTTATTGGGGTGTGTGGTGGAGTTTTTTGAGGTTATAGAGAAGCAGTTTTCCTACCTCTTTTTTTTCCACTGGATTGTGGGGTTTTGTATTTTGTGCAGGTTAGCAATGTATTTGTTTTGAGTAGCGGTTTATCTATGCTGAAGAACAATGGCCAGATTAAGGAGTTGTATCTGTAGACAGGAAGTAAGTTTTTTATGGAGGACTTGGTTTGAGTGTAGGTATGGCATGAGTTATAAGTAGGTAACAGGCTTAGGGTGACTAAAGCTCCTTTTAGAGGAAGATGTATATGTATGTTAGGAGTTGTGAAACAGTTGTATAACAAAGCATAGCGAAGATATGGGAGGAAGAATACTACAAAATGTATCTGGATGCGCCTCTTGGAGAGTGGGGTTGATAAGAGAAGGATGGGGGGAAAGATATGTTGCTTTCTAATCTGTAATTAATTTGTTATATATTAGGTTTTAATCGGTTGGCTATATTGGCTGGTGTGGGCAGTGAAGAGTCAGGTGATGTGTTTTAGCCAATAAATTTAATGATATGGGGTGGGTGGGGAGTGTAATGAAGCCACTAATAGTGTGGCAGAGTGGAGTGAAGCTAGTCACCAGAAAAAACAATCAGGTTCTGAGCTATGGTAATGTACAAAAATCTGTTTACTCAGCAGCAGCAGTGTATTCAAAATCTAATGTTAAGTATTTTTTTAATGTTTGGATTGCTTTTATCAGATCAGTGACAGGGTTGTTATTTGCTATGTTGCAGCTTAGTTTTAGGGAGAAATAGATTGAAATACACCTCCGCACCACACACTCTAGAGACCTCAACCTCATTACCGCAATCAACAGAACATGCTGGAGGGACAGGTATAGAACCCAGAGACTGCCCATGCTTTGGAATAGACTTCCCATACATGTCAAGCAGAGCACCTCACTGGCCCTCTTCAAGAGAAATCTTGATGAGTGGATGGGAAATAGAAAATTCATCCCAGGGATCACTCCAGTGGCTTTACTCGACAGAGGCACTGGGAAATAAGGTTGGGTGGCACGATGCCAGGGTAAACCTATGAGCTATGCTTGAAAAAGCTCCAGGGTCATTAGCCTAGTACACACCTATGAACCTATAATACAGTATATGTTTCAAGGGTGGCCAGGGAGAATAGTTGTGGGGGACAAATGCTCAACTGAAGACAGGACAACCTATTGTGAGATACAGCAGAAACAGTGCATGTAATGTATTGTTTAGCAGTAATGTAACACAAGCTGTTTGTGGAAGACACTGGCTCTATTGGCTTACCTAATAGCAGTTGGACATAAGCAAGTATTAAAGCCTTCATTTGGTTAAAACTACTGAGAGATGGAATAATTGGAATAGGCAAGTCTTGTCTGAGAGGTGGCTGGGTGGAACATTCAGGCCCCCTAGCAGCTGTGGGAGCTAGTACTCCAGTGCAAAGCAGCTTTGCTGCTGGGGGGTGACTTAAGATAAGTGCTCTGTGAGGTGGGATAGTGAGCAATATGGTTTTAAGCAGACAATGCTTTTGTGATGGATGGTATGGGGTGGGTGAATATGTGAAATCTGTCCTGATATGTAGTAGCTGTGTCTTTAAGCAGGTTTGTGATGTCATTAAAAAGTGGGAGGAGAGCAGTGGGATGAAATGTCTGAATATGTGCTAATATTGGAAAATTGAGGGTGGGAAGGGAGTGCAGCAGACCACACCTCCCAATTTAGTGGGAGACAATCAGTATGGGCCTCCTCAAACCCAGTGATTATGCACACACAGATCAAAAAAGGTAAACAAAGTGGCCTGAGGCAGGGATTTGCCATGGCTGCTAAAAGACAGAAAGTAAGAGTGAGGGGAACACCACTGTAAACTAGCAGTAAGGCAAACTCTACAGAGTGGGAGCATCACAAGTGCACTGATGTACCACTGGGTGCTCAAGGATGCTAAAACATGAAGGCCGCCTACACTGAGGGAGCTTGCATCAGTAAAATCACAGGTAAAGAATATATGCCCTCTGAGCAGTCAGTCTTGGCTTTGGCAATATTCTTACTACTGAGGCTCAGTGAAACAGGATACAGAAACAGATGCTACAATTACCTAAAGTATTTAGAGAAGAAAAAAGGCAGAGAGGGGTAAACTGCAGTTGACTCTGAATGCTGGTATGTAACTTTTCCCTTCATTGATGGGAACATGCCAAACTTAGCAGCTTCTCTCCTTACGTGAATTCCTCCTATTGTAATTGTAGCAATTAGTGGAGAGAGGTACATCCAAGCCATGCACCCAGAGGGGAAAAGACAAAGGAAATCAAAGCTAGTTCTGTTTGCTGAAAGAAAGGGCACTCATTCCACCAGTGTCTACCCTGGCCACAATTAAAGTAAGGGCTAATACGTGACCTACCCTGCTGCATCTGAAGTGAAATGGGGAGAGAAGTAAACATTTGTGAATATTGTCCTGGGGCTTGTTGTGGGAAGAATTTGAATCTACCTTTACCTTCACAATTTCTCCTCCCCACCCCTTCTCCATGAATTCATATTGAATTGTTGAAGTTGAACATTCACTAATTTCTTCTGTTGTTTTTTTTTCCTCCCTGGCTATGTTTTCTGCTACATATTTTGCTTGATTAACAATTTCATGAATACCTCCTTTGGGTAAATTAACTTAATCTGCTCTTGTACAGGTTGTAATAAGCCTTATAGAAAATGCTGCCATCAGCCCACTGGCTATCACTCCTTCTGTAGATTCTGGATGCCTTTGAAAACACCTTGAACACATCTGTCATGCATTGCAGATATACATCAATAGAGTAATTCTCTTTCTGTACAATTGCTTTAATTCTAGCCCAGCTAGGTATTAGTGAGCATGCTTTAGTGATTACCTTAATCAAAATATCTTTTTCTACTAGGAAGCCTTTATTTGTGTGTTTTGGAATCTTACGTCCTGTAGATGATTTTTCCCATATTTTCTGAAAAATAACTGGAGGAGAGGAAGCTTTTAAAACTGTCCTAAAGTCTTCAGTAGTAGGATTTTGTAACTGTACACATCCTTCCAGAATGTTAGCTTTTTTAGCTGAATGTCTGTATGAATTTGAGGGCGATAATTTACAATAGTTTGAAAATCTACTACAGTCCATGGGCATACTACTCTTATGGTAGGTTCGGCATCACTGCCCTGGGCTACTGCAGGGGTAGGTTCCTCTGTCAAAGGATGAATCAGAGTATTGGGTGGTGGGTTGTTGAGGGGAAAGGGTTGTCATTATCACAACGACAATCAGAAGTTGATGCATCCTCAGAACTTTGCTTGGGAGGTGGTTTCTACCTGTATGCTTCTCCATCAATCATTATTGGAAACTGTAATTAACTTTTAGAATGTCTTTGAAGTACTTGCCTTAGAAAGTGCACTTTTTATTACCAAATTCTTTTAACTGTTCTATATATTTTGTCCCAGATGCTTGTGTTTTGAATATAACTGTCTGCCTTTATTCACTGCTCCCATTAACATTTCAGCAGAATGTAAAACAGTATGTTGTTGCTGTTGGAATCTGGTGATGTAAACCGACCCTTTAGGATGGGCAGAAGTACTAGAAGTGACTTGGGAAGTATTGGGAAATAGTAGAGAAACTATTTTCAGAGTGTTCCCATGTCTGCGAAGCTGAATGGTTGTAAGGGGGAGGGGAGCTGAAGGAATCTGGGGCCAGTCATGTCAGAATAATCAGGTTGAGTTATTTTCAGTTTTTCTAGTTGATGTCCTTCAAGGATTCATCTGCAGTCATCACATATGGGAAGTCGCCCCTTCCCCGAAGTCAGAGCGCCTGGGGTATAAAAGCGTTAGCCGACGCCATCTTCCCCAGTCTTTCTTGCCGCATAAGCAGTTCGCAAGTGCCGGTCGGCCAGCTCCTGTAATTCAGCTAAACCGAAGACTTCAAAAGCTAAGTACCCTGTTGGGGACTCTTTCTTGCCTCAGCCGATGTCAGATAAAATTAATAATTGCTTAACTTGTGGGAAACAAATACCTCATAAGGATTTCCACTCTTACTGCCTACCTTGCCTAGGCCCAGACCACGACGTCTCGGCCTGTTCCGCCTGTGCTTCCTTCAACCGACGCATTCTAAGACGTCGGTCGGAGTTTGCAGAGGAATTTTTTGGGGCTAGTTTTGCTTACAAAATGCCGTTGGAGACTCCGACTTCACATTTAATACAGAAACGGAAGGACAAGGACCGACACACGCAGTCCGCTGTTTCGGCTGAAACCACGGCCAGGCCTACCGCGAGTGTCTCGGTCTCGGCTGAAACAGAGTCCTTGGTACTACCGTCCACCGAAACCATACAACCAACAACCTCAGCCCCGGAGGCCACTTCTGTATCGGTTGTTGAATCTCCATTGGAATCTGGTGTCCAGGAACCTTCCGACACCATTCCCTTAGACAAAACTACACCAGCACGTGGTGCAGCCAGGCCTCCTGCATCCATGTCTATTAAGGCATTCTCTAGGGCTAAAGCTGCTAAACACTCAAAATCTATGCCTCCCAGGGTTATCCCTCAGGGACCCACTACAGGTTCTCAGATCCTTAGTCTAGCAGAGGACCTTATTTCATTAATTAGGGGCTCTCAGCCTCATCCGGACAGGGGCTCTCAACCTCCTACAGAAAAAAGGCCCAGGGTTGAGCCCTCTGATCCCCTCTCCTCAGGTGAGGCCTCTGATGGCTCTGCTCTCTTGGACTACCAGGAGGAGGCTTTTCCGGCCTACGAGGATTCAGATGCAGAGGAATATATCCCTCGGCCTCCCTCCTGAAGAACTGTCTTTTGGGGAAACTCTGCACACTATGAGGGAGCATTTCCAATGGCAGGGCCAGGAATTCTCTGATTCCAGGAAGAGATTAAGGACCTTCTTGCATTTGCCTCAGCATAGACCTTTGGCTATTCCCCCTGTTTTGAATGTCATTGATGATGTGTACTCTGAATATAGCACAACCCCTGACACTCTCCCTCCAGCTCCTGCCAAACCCGATACGTACTACAGGGTCCCGAATCACACCTTTTCCTTTACAAGGCCCACTCTGCTGATCCAGAAACTGTCTCCCAGGGCCCTAAAGGGGTTGCAGCTGTCACTACAAAAAATCCACTCCCTCTGAAAGGGAGTCCAGGGCTTTAGAGCGATGGGGTAAAAAGTGTATACTTCTGCTACGCTTGCTATGAGGGCTTTAAACTGTCAATTTCATATGATACAGTACCAAGAATCTTTGTTAGATGAATTGCATAAAAAGCTGTCTTCACCTGAACCCTAGATCGCAAATCACTTCAGGATCTGGTACATAACTCTCAACAGGTTAGCAACCATTTCTGCTGAAGGAACAATCTCTGCCAGACCATGTTAAAGCAAAGCTTCTGGATGCTCCACTGGAAAGGCTCCACTGCTCAGGAGGTCTTAAAGAAATTTGAAGAAAAGGCAAAATCTGTACAAACAGTCAAAGATTTTATGCAAGTCCAACCACCAAGATTCAGCAGAAATTGGCCTTCCAAGAACTGGTCCTTTCCAGACACAGACAGATTTCAGAGAGGCAAGAACAGGCGTGCCAGAGGTAGATGGCAAGCTAGCAATGGCAGCATCCCAACCAGAGAGGTAGTGCAGGGCCTACAACTGCTGCACAAGGACAGACTCAATGACTTTGACACCGCCAACCAGGGCCCAATTGAAGCACCTTTGGGGAAAGCTTCCTTATTTTCAGAAAATTGGCACATTATTACAAGGGACAAATGGACACTACAAATAATAGACAAAGGATACAGGTTCCATTTCCACACATTACCGAAAAGAAAAGGCATGCCAGACCTGCCACCAAATCAAAGGCGGAGGCTTTGAAACAAATCTCCAACTTAATGAAAATGAAAGCAATAGAAAAGGTTCCTCTTGCAGAACAAGGCCAAGGATTTTATTCCAGACTCTTCCTTGTTCCAAGAAAAGAAAAGCAATGGAGGCCTATTCTCGACTTGTCCACACTAAATACTTATCTCATTGTGCCAAAATTCAAAATGCTGACTCTACAGCAACTCCTTCCCATGCTGGGCAAGGGGTCTTGGCTGGTAACTCTGGACCTCAAGGAGGCATACCTGCATGTCCCTATCAGACAAAGCTGCAGAAGACACCTCAGATTTCTTGCAGGTTCAGAGCATTATCGATTCTCAGCACTGCCCTTTGGCTTATCTACTGCGCCCAGAGTATTCACGAAATGCCTGGCATCAGTAATTGCACACTGCAGACTCCAGGGGATGCAAATATACCCGTATCTGGACGACTGCCTTATACAAGCGGACAGCCAACAAATTTTGGTAAAACACTTGAATTATGCCATCTATCTTCTTCAGGCCTTGGGATATACAGTCAACATTCACAAGTCAAGACTTGTACCATCCCAAAGAATAACTTTTCTGGGTGCGGATCTAGACACAACCACCCAAATGGCTTTCCTCACAGAAGAAAAACAAAACCAACTACCGGATTACTTCAAAAACCTGTCAAGACAAACTCAGCTGACTGCAAAGAAAATCCTGCAGGCCCTGGGTTACATGGCTTCTTGCATTCTTCTGATTCCTCAAGCAAGGCTACATATGAGGAAACTCCAATGGTACCTAAGGAGTTTATGGACTCAGCACAGTCACAGCTTGGAAACTTTGATACCACTCATCCCATGCCTTCAAAGGGAATTTCTGTGGTGGGCTCAAGCAAGCAGGTCAAACAGGGGTTGGCCCTTCAGCAAACCAATAGCCAGCCAAACCATTACAACAGACGCTTCAGACCACGGATGGGGAGTGCACATGGAAGGAAGATGCATTCAAGGACTATGGTCACAAAAAGAGCTACGCATGCACATAAACCAAAAGGAAATGCTGGCAGTGATACATGCAATCGAGGCCTTCAAGTTATTTCTACATCAAGGCCACCTGCTAATAAGGACAGACAACACTACAGTTATGTGGTACATAAGCAAGCAAGGAGGCACCTATTCCTACCCTCTTTGCAGACTGGCAATGAATCTATGGGAACTTTCCCTGACTCTCAATATACAGCTGCAATCCCAGTTTGTACCAGGAAAGGACAATATACTGGCGGACAGCTTAAGCAGGAACATCATGGATGCACACGAATGGATGCTGCACCCAGACATCTTCCATCAGATAACACAATCATGGGGGAGACCGGACATAGACCTCTTTGCCTCCACACACAATCATCAGCTGGACAAATTCTGCACAAGGACATACCACCCACAAGCATGGAAAGTGGACGCCCTCTCTTTCAGCTGGAGAGCTCTAACATTGTATGCATTCCCACTTCTTCCATTAATGACCAAGGTCTTACTGAAGATCAGGGCAGAGCAGCCAAGAGTGATTCTGATAGCTCCAGACTGGCCAAGACAGCACTGGTACCCATTGCTAAAGAGCATGTCACGGACAAAACCTTGGCTTCTGCCACAATGGCCGCTTCTCCTGACACAGCACAATTACAAAACTCTGCATTCCAACCTGAAAACATTACAGCTAGCTGCCTGGAAAATACCTTGACTCCTCACCAGGATAAGCTATCCAAGAGAGTGAAGGATATCATCATGGAAGCTCGCAGACCTTCCACACGAAAGGCATACTCAGCAAAATGGAAAAGATTTCACACCTGGAGCACCTCAAAGGGCCTAGATGCAACAGTTATGAACAATATCCTGGAATATTTAGCAGAAATGCTCCACAATGGCCTGTCTTACTCTTCCATTAAAATTCATGCTTCAGCAATTTCAGCAGAGTACAATACTGATCCTCCTGTCTTCTCTCATCCTCTACTAAGACAGTTTCTAAGAGGAATTAAAAACATCAATCCTCCAAGGAAACCACCACTGCCTACTTGGGACCTTAACTTCGTGTTGAAAAAACTAACACTGCCTCCCTTTGAACCAGCAGCATCTGCAGAACTACAGTTCCTCTCTTGGAAAACTGCCTTCCTTCTGGCCATAACCTCAGCAAGAAGAGTATCTGAGTTACAGGCCCTCATGGCAGTACAGCCATTTCTTATTTTTCATCAAGACAGAGTCTCATTGAGAACCAATCCTTCATTTATGCCAAAGGTGGTATCTAGGGTCTCATTAAACCAAGCTATTCACCTGCCTACCTTCTTTCCAAATCCACAAAACAAAGGGGAAAAGCTTCTGCACACCCTGGACATACACAGACAGTTGTGCTACTACTTGGACAGAACTAAAAATTACAGAAAAACTGACCAGTTGTTTGTAGCATATGCTGCTGGTGCACAAGGAAAAGCAATTTCAAAACAATTTCAAAATGGATAGGGAATTGCATTCGTTTCTGTTGCTCCTTTCATGGAAAAACGGTGCCAGCTAACATTAGACCTCATTCGACCAGAGCCACAGCCACCTCCACAGCCTTCTTAAGAGGGGTGGCTACCAAGGACATTTTAGAAGCTGCTACATGGAGCTCTGTGCATACATTTTCCAAGCATTACAACTTACCTTTATATTCCAGATCCAGAGCAGGCTTTGCTACGGCAGTCCTGCAGGGCATTACACCATCCTTTACATAGATCCTCCACCCCCAGATTGACTATGGTATTCTACCCATATGTGATGACTGCAGATGCATCCTTAAAGGACATAGTACAGTTTTGTACCTACCATAAATGTAGATGTCCGATAGGTATGCATCTGCAGTCAACCTCCCTCCTTCCCCTCTGTGGTATTTCTTGGGTACATTCCCCTCTCATAGCTAGCTGGGGTTATCTATTATGGTGTATTTGTTTTTATATATGTATATATTTTTGTGCATGTTTGGAATTTATTGCATTTCTCCAAATTTAGCCTTCCTTAGAGGGCACCTGGCATCTGGGGCAAGAAAGACTGAGGAAGATGGCCTTTTATACCTCACGGGGGAAGGGGCGGGGTGACTTCAGCTGACGCCGGACCCAGACTTTGGAATCCGGCCGACAGAAGGGCTGCCTGAGGCAGGACAACCCATATGTGATGACTGCAGATGCATACCTATCGGACATCTACATTTATGGTAGGTACAAAACTGTACTTTTTAAAGGGTAAAGTGACCAAAGTACCACACGATTTGACTTCTGCACATTTCTGTAATGTATTTACTGTTCTGTTAGTTGCCTGAAGCTGTATTTTCCATCTACCTGAATAAAATGCTTCTAACTACAAATATATTTTTCCTTGTTTTAAATTCTTCTTGCCAGTCATTAAAAGCTGACCAACAAGAGGCAGGTACTCGGTTTCCATTTTGTTTGTTTCTTTTTAAGATTTTCTAAAGTAGCTGTATCAAAAGTTCCACCCTCAGAGAACTGCAGTGCTTTATCATTTTAATGATAATTTTACCAAAAAATTACAACTGTCTCTTCCATATATATTAAACATATGTGTAGTTGGAGTTCCAAACTCCATTGTTTTTAATACCCCCACAATTGTAACATTACATCCTCACATGTATTAAAATCCATTTTTTTACACTAGGTAATGATATGTAAGTGATTAAAACCAACTCCCATACATATATGAGTAATACCCACTCACATATGGAAGTATATATTTTGTGATTAAAATCCACTTCCATATGAAATGCATGCATTGTAACACTTGTTTAACCTACTCTCGTACAAAATTACTAAACTACTTAGAAACTATATAACAAAACAGCTTACCTGTAGATACTTCAAACTCTGCTGAAGATGGAAAATTATAACTATGTGCTGACACACCAGAAATACATCACACAGAAAGCCTGTCAAGAATGGGCCCAAAAGGTGATTTCTGCTGCAGCAACTCATTGACATCTTGAAATCCAAGACTTCACGGTACCAAACATGAAAATAACTTCACGCAGCACAGTTCAGCAGAGTAGCATACTGTCCTTTATTGTAAAGAACGCATGTGTGTGGGAGACTAAGCAATCAAGGCCTTGTTTCCTCAAACACAATAAACGTCATTCTTTTATACTGTAATAGATTCTAAACAGAATATTTTTATCTATTAAACTATAGACAGTAATCAATTAAAACTTAACACCTTTATGTTATTTTATTTAGAATCTATCATCTGTGCTTTTCCTTATTAGGCATGTGTTCCAATCTTCCATGTTGGAACTTTCTAAACTGGTAATGTTCACTTTAGCAATGGAAGAAAACTAAGACAGGCCCAGGTTGCCAGGATCCATCGTGAAACAAGATAGATTCCACAGAGAGAAAAATATGTATACACTGAACATTTTCCCCATGCTTCTCCCTTCACGATAGATCTAACAAAAGGCTCTTGGCAAATTCCACTAGCCTCAAATGCCAAGAAGAATATGACATTTTACAAATCAGATGAGATCTTCCTTTACTGAGTTTTGCCTTTTAGTCTCCATTGAACATCCACAACATTCCAGAGGCTAATGGAAAAAATCCTTAGATTCCTCCACATCACATATCTAGCAGCCTGCCTAGCTAATATTGTATGAAGATTGGAGCAGCCTGATACCCAAAGTACAAGATGTTTAAATTCTGTCTTTGTCAATTAATAGCCAATGTAGCTAAGTGAAAGTTGGTTATGGCAGCAACCTGCTATCTAGGCTAGATAGTGATGCTACAGCCTGAGAAAGTTGAAGCAGTACAGAAGCGCTCCATACCAAATACAGAAATGCAAGTCATGGATTATTTGCACCCTGACTAATGATAAAGCTTCACCGTTGGTGAAATGGGCAAATGAAATGAAACCGCTAAATATGCTGTGTTCATATTCCATGCGCATAATCCCCAACTTTCTGAAACAATTGTTAGTAAACACAGGTGCCTTTGAGGTGATCATTGGCACAGCCTTTTCACAAATTGTTTTTGGGAAGGAACACCCAATCTGCTGTATTAGCACTAAGAAGTGCTATATGGCTACTGAAAGAGATTGGTCATTAAATGGGCCCTCCCACACTTAAATACTGCTAAATGTACAAGGTGTTGATGATTGTAAACACATCATAATCCACTTCAGCTGCCTACCATCAAAGGATACCAACCTGATGTTATCTTGATGGGCACTGACTCTACAAGTGTTCAGTTTTAAAGTCCATCATTGACCAGTCTGTGGTCCCAAACAATGCAGATAGGCTATCCCACACTTACAGCATATCTGCTCAGGCTCAAACTGATGGTTCTGCGCTATGGGTAGTCATGTAACATAGCAATGGCTGGTGCCTTAGCTCAGAAATGGACAAGCTAATAAATGTCAGTGAGATACAGCTGCAAGCAGGATTATTTAAGGCCATTTCTCTACGTCTAATCAAACTAATGACATTTGCATCTAAAGGGGTCTTGGGAGGACTGAACAAATATGTATACCAGATAGAAGACCGTCTGGAGGGTGTTCATGTGAGGGACAGGAGCAGTTGCCCTTTAAAGGGGAGACCACTTTCATGTATATCTGCATCTGAGGAACTGCAAGGAGAAAGGACTTAAGGTTATCCTTGTTTGTGAGAAAGTATAAAGAAAAGCCTGTTGAAGTCCCTGTATTGTGAAGTCCCTGTAAATGCTTTTCATTTATTTTAGCCATTTGTTTTGCCAGGACTCTTATGAAATAATGCTTATGATTATATTGGAACATTGCTTGAATCTTGAACTTTGTAAAGTCAGGAAGGTATCAACATTTGTCAGAGGAAGAGTTTATATGAGACAGCCATTGGGTATTTCAGACTGAACTTCCTGTGTAACCTGCATTTATTTATTGTAAATACATATGAATTTCAAAAGCATCAAAATAATCTAGTTGAGCACAAATGCTTGAAAATAAAACCTATCAAAAAAAAAGAAAGAAAAGAATTTATACATTTGAATATTTTTGTTTGAATTGGGGCAAGCCCTCCTGCACTATCCATGCTTCCTGCTACTAATATGTACCAGCTGTGAGATTGCACTGCAGTTGGTAAAGCACAAATTCTTGAATCCCTGCTGTACTGGAGTCTTGTACAAACAAAAAAGCCAGTGTGTATGTGATAAGCTGATTTTTGTGATTAAATAAGAAAAAAAAAACTTTCACTGCATTCAGTCCAATTTTGTCTGAATAATGATAGTGTTAAAGAAAGGGCTTCACTAAGGTAAGGTTTAGGAGGGTCCATGTTATAAACACGAAAGACAAAACTAGCAAATACATCTACATCGACACATAAAGGTCGATGTACAAAAGAGCGAAATACGTAATTGGCGAAAATGAAAACGTATTTGCTTGGCCAGCAGGGCAATCATGGGGATGAAGAAATATATCCTGTTCCCCACTGTAGTGAGGTCTCGGAGTTGGTATATTTAAGTAGGGAGTGTGTGGGAGGGTGCAGGGTGGCTTGCCCTCCTGCAAAAGTGTGTTAATTTAATTTTATTTAGTTATTTTGAGCTGCATGGCGCTGTTGGTTGACTAAATACGTTCGGCGTTTTCATTTTCGCCTATTACGTATTTCACTGTTTTTGTACATCAACCTTTATGTGTCGATGTTGGAGTATTCGCTGTTTAGGGCTTTTGTGTTTATAATATAGATCCGGTTTAGGATTAGCATGAATTATTAGTGTGGGCAGGGTGAGTTTGCAACTTTTGGCCCCAGACAGCCTATTTATGTATTTTATTTATTGCTTTTTCTTAATGTGCACAATCACAATTTATTTTTACTTCTCTCTTACACCACAGTTTGTGGTTAATCCAACTTGACAAAACATTCCCACCTGCATCAGTTTGAATATTTGCAGTAGCAGTTTTAATACTTTCTCTTTGAAAATAAAATTTGCTGTGCTAATGCCACAGACGTTTCAGTTTTACTTCAGCTCTCAGATGGTCGAAATTCATTAAGGTCTCTGGATTTATTTGCATGCTAGTCCTTAAATGACCTCAATAGAAGCTCAAGTAAAATTGTGGGAGCATTCTTTTAAAACATTTGAGACTTTTTTAAGGAAACATTCCACATTACACGTTACATAGGACACATAGTTGTAGGGTTGCCAACTTTTCATGTCAAAACTTCTGGACATGTACGTGAAAGCAAAATGCGTGCAGAGTAGAAGTGTGCATTAACCTCCCCTCGAGGGGACTGACATACAATATTACTGTGCTCAGTCAAACATAGTCTTGTGTTCTTCAATGTCAGTGACAGTGTCCCTGGACTGTTCAGAAAAATTCTGGACAGTTGACATCCCTACATACTTGTAAAAATGAGTTGTGGCACTTTGCTATTAAGTGATGTGATATGGATATTAATAGTGTCTGATCTGTTTAACCAGAGGAGTATGACTGTTTATAGCCCATTTTCAGTAGAGGTCCAAGGGTACAAGTTCCACACTTACATAATGTAGAAATGGTTTAACTAGTATGAGGCACTTTAAAACTATTTACATGTAAGACCACGTAGGCACTTGGCAGAGTTTCATTTACACTGCCGATTAAAACATACAAGTTCTGGAGTGCATCAGTTCATATAGTAAGATGATTCAGTTCAATTCAGGAATTCTGTGCTGAGTGGTAACTGGCACAGAGACTTATTGTTTCTCCCCACTACCATCATTTACCCAAAAGTGCTGACCTACCATTCTGTAATTTAGACACAGCAATTCATTTTCCATAATGCCTTCATAAGATATTGAGAAGAGCAGGAATTTAAAAAAAAACATATAATTATACACATTAATCATTGAAGACAGTTAGAGATTAACTTTAAAGTTTGAGAGTAAATGATTCTAAGTAGACCTTGACACATCAGTTTTTGTCCTGACTATGATTCTTCAGCAGTCCGATACTTACTTCTAACTGGACCATCATATTCATTTTTATCTGTAATCTAATTAAAAATTCAGTCTGACATCATGCACTTCCTTTCTGTTTATGATCTTTCCATGACCTTACATTAGCTTTCTGTATGAAGTTCAAGAACTTTCTAATTTATAAAATTTAACTTGCACTGGGTGACAGGCGTTTGTGAAGCATGTTTTGTGCTCTTTCTGTGTATAGTCAGATCATATAGAATGAACAAAGGTGCTCACCAGCATGTCATAGATATGCTATATCCATGATTTCTGGTTATGCAGGTACAGTGGAAATAATTACATTCTTATATTTGTGGTTTACTTGAAGGTACTGCAGTTACATTTCTAGTATGACCATTCTAATCATGAAAAGTCTGTAAATTGTGTGCATCATGTTTCTACCCTAACCACACTGCTGTATGAATGTTTATTGACTGACGTTTTAGGCATATATTCAAAGATGAAAAAAATCCCTGTAATGATCTTGAAACAGGTATCTGATCTTTCACTTTCTATGCACTTTTTATTTTCATCATCATTCACTTCACTTCACGTTTATGCAAGTTGTTCGCCATATCACTGTACTGCTGAAAGAAGCTAGCTGAGTAGTTCTAGAGGAAGACAAGAAAATTCTAAGTTCCCTTTTTTATCTAGGCAGCCAGTTATAACATAAACAAAAATAGTCTTGTTTGTTGGTTATCAGAGCCCACCAAGATAACTTAGAGTGAAAGAAAAATAGTACGTATGCATTATCACAACCAGATTTTAGAAGTTGTATACTTTGTTGTTTTTCTCAGAAAAGAGGTTTCTTAAGCTTGAAAGGGGTGTGTATGCAAATAAGTAGTTATATGTCCCCAAGGCTTTGAAGCAGGGAGAGGAAAAATGTTCATATTGTCTACTCATGTGTGGTGTGTGTCATTTTTTCGATGAAGTCCGCTGTGCCACACTGCGTCGCAAATCGTGCTTTGCTGATTACAACCTCGGCAAAGGAAAGTTGCTCAGGAATATTGTCTGACTGCTTAGGGTCAGTAACCATCCAAACCTAAGGTGCCTGCAACAAAAGCTGAGTAAGTGGACACTGATTCCTCAGGGACTGATGCCTGTCTCCCCAGTGGGAGTCCTCGCCCTGGAACGTTAAACGGTTATCCCGCTTCAGAAGGATAGTCCTGTTTATCTGAAGTTGTGTTTTCGCACCAGCCAGTCACAGTACTACGAAGAGGTGCTGTACATGCTGAATGATTCACACACAGATCTCCCAAACGTAGCAATCACCCATTGCAGTGTGTACACATAAACAGATTTCAAATGGGTCGGTGGTGAGTTGCATGAGTTCGAACAGGAGCGATGACTGAGAAGCAGCAATCCTTCTTATAAGGCTGAAAGGCCATTACCCAGGAAGACAAATTCTCATGTTATTCCTCTTCACATGTAAATAACAATCGTACAGAATAGTTCTGAAGACTTTATATACTCCATCTTAGGATAGCAGACCTAGTTTTGCAGAAACATAATGATTTCTGCGACTACTGAAATCTGATTGCGATAATACGCAAGTACCAGAAAAACGAATTACTTTGTTTAGCATTGGTTAATTAATAGGTAGCTCTAATTACAATTTTGCATTATCTCCATACATAATATCTTATAATTTAGTACATCAGATGTACAGCTTTCTCTATGAATTTGGCTGTATAATTTTTTTTCAGACTTCATTTATTTTCTGTCTCATAAATACTATTTCAGACCAATTTGTTTATTTTAATATATTCATATTAAGTATTACTCTAAGTATAAAGATTTCTTATACAGTAATACAGTAGACGGTTTGTGGATGACGTCTTAATGTTATGGAATGGAAATACTGAGTTGCTGAGGGAATTTATTAGTCATATGAATTCATCTACTTCCTTCTTCAGTTTTACTTATGAGAGCTCTTTAATTAATGCTAACTTTTTGGATATCACCATTAAGAAGGATAACTGTGGCAATGTAACTACTACCTTATTTAGAAAATCTTGTTGGAAAAATAGCATCCTACATTATGATAGTTTACATCCACTCTATATTTTCCGCAACATTGTAAAAGGCCAGATGATAAGGATACTTAGAATATGTAGTAGTGAGTTAGATGCTATGGAGCTAATAAAGGACCAAAAACAGCATTTTATAGATAGAGGCTACCCAGTTGAACTAGTTAATGACACAATTAACACTCTTTTTGAAATGCCCAACCATTTATTAAATGTACATTATGCTAATTATAAGAATGAGAAATATAAAGATCTAACATATGAAATTAAATATAGTAATGATGTTGATAATCTAATTAAAATTATTAGGGGAAACTGGAAGATTTTGTCCCTAGACCCCGGATTATCACAAATAGTAGGAAAGAAACCTACATTTAGATTCACCAACTGTCTAAATATAAAGAGATTACTATGTAAAGAAAAATTGGATATACCAATTACTGATATAAGGGCAAACTTAAAAACTGGTACTTTTGCATGTAGCAAGTGTTCATTATGTAGGTATATCCATAAAATACAAATTCCTAGTATCTTAAGAACCAACATAGAATTCAAACCTGCCTTTTATGTCACCTGCAATACCAGGGGAGTTATCTATCTTGCAGTTTGCAATCAATGCGATGGATTTTATGTAGGGATGACAACGCGCCGTCTCAGGGATCGTATCTACAATCATGTCTATGACATCAGAAGGGCTAACCCTGCTAATGCCCTAGCGGTGCACTGTCAAGATAGACCCCAACATTACTTTAGTTTTCTGGTGTTGCAAGTATTAAATTCCAACAAGAGAGAAGGTGATACCTTAAGTAGTATTGAGTTACTTGAACTGAGATGGATATTGAAACTGAAGGCCCATATTCCACCAGGTCTTAACACAGTGGTCAGTATACGCCCTGCTCTGCTAGGATCGTAGTGATACACTGTCGGATATTTAAATGGCCCTTCTTGACATACCATTATATTTTCTCATTGTCTCTTTTTTTACATCTATATGAGATTACTCACTCCCATATGGCTAGTTCCATAGGATTTGATTCATCTGACACCCCTCCCAGATATACTTATTTGATCATAAAGTTTGTGCTATGCTGTTCCGCCTATGGTTAAAGCTTCGCAAATCATGAATATATATTTTATAACTTGAGGCCTTTGAATTGTTAATTGCTGCTTGTAATATAATCTATTAGTATATAGCATCATGAGATGCTTAATTTTGCTATATACTGAATTTCAATATGCCCATTTTATATACCAATATATTTGGATCATCAGTGGTGGCTGAATGTTCATAAAAGCTTGGATTTTATAGCTGAATTTACTAAACAATGTCTGATACAAGTGGTATAAGAACAATAAATCATGTCTATATGCGTTCTTTGATTAGATATGCATTAAATATATAGTGCTAGTATGACGCGTTCATAGCGTCTTTGAAATGCATTACTATTATAGCTATTTATTTATTGATAGTAAAAGCTGGAGTTTCTGTAATTGAAATTGCCATGTGATATCTGATGTTAAGCACTATGAGAAGAATGAATGGCATATATGCAAATTTTGCGTATAAGCTTAAGCTTAGGCTTAAGGTAGAAGTGCATATATAATATTTTGCATATTTTGCATTTATATTGCCATTATATCAATTTTAAAGGATCTATGGTTGTTTTAATATATGTGATATAGGCGTTTTTATGCCTTAATTTGCCAGTACTGAATGAAAAAACATGTTAGCATTTTAAATAATGTACTGGCACCTTATATGATAGTTTTTAGATATATATGATGTAAGTATTACTGTTGTATTTTGCTATGAAATGCTTTTTATTGAATGTTAGCGTTTTAATACAGGCGTAGAAATGACACTCATTAAGATTCATATTATATGGATCTTGGAACTTGTTTCTTTAAATGTAGAATGATTGTTGTTCTTTTAACTAGATAATTAATTGTTGATTAATTGCTTAATTATTGTGGTTTTGTGTATATATTCTGCACCAGTTTTATGTGATTTGTAACCTGATGAAGCGCACCTGTGTGTGCGTGAAAGCGCTCGTTCAATAAACCTGTTTTTTACTTTTCATGGTGGTTCCTGACAGTTTCTTCATATCCTTCTTATAAGGCTGAAAGGCCATTACCCAGGAAGACAAATTCTCATGTTATTCCTCTTCACATGTAAATAACAATCGTACAGAATAGTTCTGAAGACTTTATATACTCCATCTTAGGATAGCAGACCTAGTTTTGCAGAAACATAATGATTTCTGCGACTACTGAAATCTGATTGCGATAATACGCAAGTACCAGAAAAACAAATTACTTTGTTTAGCATTGGTTAATTAATAGGTAGCTTTAATTACAATTTTGCATTATCTCCATACATAATATCTTATAATTTAGTACATCAGATGTACAGCTTTCCCTATGAATTTGGCTGTATAATTTTTTTTCAGACTTCATTTATTTTCTGTCTCATAAATACTATTTCAGACCAATTTGTTTATTTTAATATGTTCATATTAAGTATTACTCTAAGTATAAAGATTTCTTATACAGTAATATACACTGGTAACAAGTAATGAGGCTGTCTTGAAAGTCTGAGTGCTATTCTCTACAGTGTCCACAAATCGTTTTATTACATTTAGCTGATTTAAAGTTGGTTTAGTAGAACTACATGATTGAAGTAGTAGCCAGTGAATTGTTTTCCTGGTAAAGTTACTTGCCTCAATTTAAGGCAGACAGTATACCAGCCACAATTGTAGAAAAAAGGCCCAGAACTCTAAGACATAACTTTTAGCTCATGGTTGTGAACCTACTGTGCTTTATTAAATTTCATGATGACATTTTGTGCAGGTATTTTTCTGTAATTAAAATGCTGCTATGGTTAAGAAGGCATGAAGTCATTTTCTGCCATTATGTGGTGCAGCATTGGTAAGTGCAGCATGTAATTTAGAGATGTATATTAGTGCACTTGTGAAATAAATTGATACAGTAAAACCAAGGAAAGTAATTCCTTTAGTAATATTAAAAACAGTTACGTTTTGAACTTGATGTTCTTCTGCATTTCTAATTAGCCATCTTTACTTGTTAAATATTTTAAAACCATCCTATTGAGTTCTCAAACTTGTACCAGCTGTATGCATTGTTGTGTTATACACTGACAGTTATGCACAGCTGTGATATTCCTGATGCTTCTCGAAATATTGTTGGACTGCAGGTTATGTCACCACAACATCCGAGGAAAATGTAGCGTGCTCTTATTTACACGTATTTTACTTTTAGATTCACGTGTATTCAGAAATGGTTAATCCAGTACTATTGGTAACTTTAAGGAATTAAAGATTTTCTATTTAAAGTATATTTTTATGTAGAGAAAATCTTCATACACTTTAGGAAACCATATAAATATATTTAATCTTACATGTTCTTTTTCTTAGCATCCCGATGAAAAGCGTCTGGAAGGCTTGTCAAAGCAGTTAGATTGGGATGTGCGCACCATTAAGCAGTGGTTTCGGCAGCGAAGAAACCAGGAAAAGCCTAGTACCCTAACTAGGTTCTGTGAAAGCATGTAAGAAATCTTTTTATTTATTATTTCTTATGAGCACCAGGGCCATTGTGCTTTAATGTTATACAGTATAACCACTACAAGTGAAATTTCCTTGTACTAAATCCTACGACATTCAGATAGACTTGTGATCTTTACTGCCACAATTGTATCTTCAAAAGCGTGTTGTTTCTGAAAATTACAAGTATAATCAGTCATTTATTCAGTTAGTGGCAGAATGTTCTAAATTTTTTGTATGTATTGTTAAATTATTTTTCTCATGTGACAACATATGTGTTGGATATAGGCAGGCCTTGAATCACTAAATTAGTTTATCCTTAGAATGTTGTTACTACATGAATGTAAATGTAAAATCGTATGTTGCATTGTAATTTGTATATTACTTTTCCTCCTTACTACTAGAACTATCCTGGGTCTTAATTTTATGTACAAATACTTGGTTAACAAGCTGGAGCATATTATATTATGTAGCCTCTTGGAGTGCAACACATGTTTACTGAGCTGTTCCTTCAGCCTTGTCTATTAAGTGTGAATGAGTGATTAAAGCCTTTTTTGTTTCTTAACTCAAATATAAGTGTTCTGGTAGGCAGAAGACTGCAATTATATTGCAAAACAATGATTTAACAGTTGTTTACAGCCCCTCCCTTGTTTTGGTGGTATTCTAAAACAAAAAAAATTATAATTTTGATAAATGTTCAAATAAAATTATCCAATTTAAGTTGAGAGTCATAGACAGTTAACACACAGGGCACTGCTAGCTAGCAACCCTGCAGAGATTCAAAAACTGCACAATGCGTGCCTTCAAAGGTAGGACCTGCTCTGTGAAATGTTCTCCAGAATATTAGCTCTGTACAACTGAGCAACAGTCATCCATGAATCCCACCCTTAAACGCTGCTGTTTTTTTAAATAAGTGCAATCATTTCAAAATTTACATTAAATTCCTTTTGTGCATTTTGATACTTTACTAACCCACAGAAAAAGCTAATATAGTAGGGCAGTTCTTGGAATTAACACATCATTATTTACCAAAGAATTTTAACCTGTTTGATATCAGGCCAGGTTTAAGAAGATATTAAAATTGGACCTATGTGGTGCAGTTGGGCTCCACTCCTTCAGGGTACTAGTCTATGACTGGGTCAGTATGCCTTATAAGTTTATAGGTTAGTACTATGCTGTTTACCTTGCAGGCCATTTTAAGCCTAGCCAAATTTCCCATGCTAAGGGAAGAATTGCACTCTGTATTTTGTGCCTATGAGGTAAACACCTTAACCCTTTTGCTAAACCGCAACCCCAAGGTTCATAGATAAATACTAGGCTAGGCTAAGCTCCCCTTGTGGATCATTTTAAGCCTAAACAATTTCCCTTTCAAATATGAGAATCAAATTCTGCACCTTGTATCTGTGAGGTAAACACCTTAACTGTTATACCAACCCCCTATATGGTCTAGAGATTTGCTTGAGAAGACACTACAGCAAAATTTAAGGCCTTTTCCTACTGGTGGTCTTGTTAGGGTAGTGAACAACGTTTTCTGTCATGCATTACACTAATGGCTAGTCCGGTATTAATAACTACAGCTTCATACCTGTTCTGTTACTCACTGTGTTAGGAACTTGCACTCCCATAGTGGTCACTTGCTGTTAGAGTACTCAAGGATTTCACCCCTTCACTGTTTGGATTAATCATCTGGCATTGCATTCTGTTCCACTTACTGTCTGTGAAGATGATAGGACCAGTCTTAATTTGAAGACTGAAATAGGTATTGTACTTTTTTTTGCTTCCCTTGGTGATGTGGACCTTTTGGCTGGTTGCTAATAAGTTCAGTTAGAAAAATAACCATTAAACAGTCCGTCTCAGACAATGTGAAAACCAACATCAGTAAGCATATAATAATAGTGATGATGATGAAAATAGCAATAATAATAACAATAACAACAAATAACGGGTACTGTGGTATTGGGTAACTTCTGATCACCGAGACTTGTGACTGGATGTTACCATTTCAACAGTATGTCATAGAAATGCTTGCTGCAGTTAGAAATGAGAATAAAATAATCCAAAAAAAGTGAAACACCGTGTGTGCGTGTGCGTGCGTGTGTGTGTGTGCGTGCGTGTGTGTGTGTGCGTGCGTGCATGTGTGTGTGTGTGCGTGTGTGCGTGTGTGTGTGTGTGCGTGTGTGTGTGTGTATGTGTGTGTGCCTGCGTGTGTGTGTGTGTGTGTGTGTGTGTGTGTGTGTGTGTGTGTGTGCGCCTGCGTGTGTGTGTGTGTGCCTGCGTGTGTATGTGTGCGTGCGGGTGTGTGTATTTTGAGTAATGGGAGGAAGAGATGGATAGAAACATGACTTACTTAACTGAAAATGAGAAAACAGCAATGGAAACCATTTGACACAAATTACTTCAGGGAGTATTCCAGTTTCTTGTTAGCATACAAAATGTGGAGAGTAAGTAGAAACTTCATCCATGTTCTAGCTTTGATTGGACTGGGGAGACATTTGGGTAAGGTATAAAAACTCTATTAGCATTGTATGTTCACCTTAAGGCATTCTGTGATTTCCTCACACCTTACAAAACAATGCTTAGTGACTACAATAAAATTATGCTTGCATGTAATCCTTACTGTAGCCCTTGTGACCTGGGATATGGCTAGAAAAGATCTGCATATAATTAGTTCACTTAGACAGTTTAAGAAATAGTTATATAAATAGTTATATAAATAAAGGTAAACTTTCAGAAATAGTCTGTGAGCAATGCCACTTCTAAGGACTGGCATGATATTATCACCATCATTTTTTGTTGAACATTCAAAGGAAGTTAAAAGTTTTATGTGGTTTATAAAAACATATTAACTGTAATAAGGTATGAGAATTAACTGAGTAAGGAATTCCAACCATTCAGAAGAAGTGCAGGAGGTGATCTGAAACCCATTTAGGAAGAAGAGGTTACTTATGAGATGAGTATGTGTAATGGAGGTTAGTAGCAGTTCATGCTCTTTTTGGCCTCCCATCTTCTAAAATCATAAAATTCAGCCCTACTGACTAATTTGTCAAGTACTTTCTGGCATCAAGAACATCAGACATGTTAGGTAAAAACTAGAGACTGTCTGTGTCAGAAGGTTTTACCAGGTTTCAGGTTTCAAAATGAGCCTGCTTTGCATGGTCTTCTTGGTGCTGTCTGTAGTATCCCCCCCAAAAGGAGTTTGTTTAGTAATTAACATGCTAAGATAGGGTTTTATTGTATTTATAGGTTCAAAAGTTCCATGGGGGGGGGGCATTTTAACCCTTGCACAATTTCTCTTTTTGTGCTCAAAGTAGCCTATCTGATTTAGTTATAGATTTGGCTTATTTATTCATTTATTTATCTGTTTAAGGTTTGTTAACTAAGGTGAAGCACTGATCCACCTAGACCATTTTCAGACTCAGCTTGTTGAAAATACAACAGACACAATAAACTTTAATCAGTATCAGTACAACATTGATAATGTAAGGCAAGCATGCCGAGAGGTATATGCTAGGATAATATGTATCATAAGTGAGCACAGCCATAAGTAGACATGATACTAAGTTTCTTGAGTGAATTATTTTAAGAAGAGTATCAGTGCGTTATTAAAAGTATGGAGAAAATAATATGCCAAGTGTTTGCTGTACATATGATTGTTAGGCATGGGTCAAGTGAGTGGAAGAGGGGAAAAACACAGTAAGGAGAGAGAAAAAATAAGTGTGAGAGGGCAAATGCATAGCTAGGATCAGGGGAAGGTGTCTTCAGTGCATTACTGGCATTCAGATGTTGGTACTGCATTTGTGGTCCAAACTGAAGTGCTAAGGCACTCTACGTGTAGGAGAAACTGTAGAAGCTGCTTGACACAAATGCTTTTTGTTGTTTTTGCTTCTCAACATAAAGTTTAGGGGGATACCAGATGGTGAATAGCACCAGGCACAATAACAGCTAGCTACCCCCTTGTAGGAGGGAAAGACAATGGGAAAGCTATCTTCTACTCACCTTCAGGAGATCTGGGAAGTAGTACAGAAATATGGTCACATGTTTACTGGTAAGCCAGAGTGCCCCCACCTGATGAAGTACCATTTAGACATCAGCCCGCAGTGGACCAAAAATCAGGCCCCTTATAGTGTGCCTGAGTGAGTTAGATAAATCCTGAGAGTGAAACTACAGGTGTTTTGCTGCCTACTTTACCATAATAAACCTTAGTAATACATGCTAACCTAACCCTGCCCCTCAATGCTAATGTGCATCTTAACTTTAAAAAAAGTCCTTCCCATGACACTACCACTGTACTAGACAGCTTGGAATCTCACCATGCATTGACACACACACATACACACACATACACACACATACACACACATACACATACACACACACACACACACACACACACACACACACACACACACACACACACACACACACACACACACACACTCCCCTAACCTAATCCTGAATACTAACAATGACACCAGTTAATGTACCCCCTTACCTAACACTTACTATAAACCCAACCCACAAACATTTGCACAAACGCACACACCTAGTATACATCCCTCTTATCAAAAAGACGCTGCTCCCAATAACAATAAAGGCTGTCCTCCATAGTAATCCTTGTAACTTTGTATGTGTAATCAATCCACAAGCCAAAACGAATTTCAGTAAACTCACACCTTATTTATTAACATTTAAAATAGTAGAAACAAAAACGGATTTAGCGCTTTCATCTCCACCACGGAGACTTCATCAGACTCATCTGTTTCATATCTAAACCAATTTTTATAACAGTACATTCATTCTAATTGGCTGGCCAATCAGTGTTAAAATTAAAACATGCCGAATATTTAACACGTCATTCCAAATGCTGAAGTGTTTCATTCATGAGAAAGCAGTCCTTTGAATAATTTGTAAATACAAATACAACATGTCATTTATTTAATACATGTATATAAAAATAAATAGATAATAAATAAGAAAATAGACTTAAATACAAAATTCTGCACACTTCCTTGGGTAAAAATGTGTATATATGTATGTGCGTATAAAAAGAATATTAAAAACATATTAAAAAAAGAGTTACATCAGGGAAATGAAGGGAAATATATCTCTGGTTATTGAAGGGACAGTATACAAGGGACCGCAGTAATAATATTAAAAAACTTTAAATACCATAGGTAACAATACTTTTTGACTGAAAGTGATATCCTAATAAAGTGCTTCAATTAGTGCATTTAAAAATACTATACTATTTTATTGTAACTGAAAATGAAAGGTATGGTTAAAAAAAAATAATATATATATATATATATATATATATATATATATATATATATATATATATATAAACCTAAAAACGAAATGTGAATTCATATGTTTCTTATATAGGGTTAGTTAGTATCGTCATTCTGGGTTATGTCTCTTAGAGAATACAAAAGGAACAAAATGTTAAAATTAAATTTGACAGTTAATGAAAGTAAACTACTTAGAGAGTTAAGTGAAAATGAAAATGTTTGTGTGATGAAACCAGATAAAAGGGGGTGAAGTTATACTCATGGATCAGTGGAATTATATTAATAGAATGATGGGTATACTGGACAAGGATAACAGATATGTTATTGTTTCAAGGATTGAAGTGAATATTTCATATAAGGGAATAGACTTGATTTTAGAGGATAATTTGTTACAGGGGTTGATTGACATCAACCTATACAACTTTTTAAAAGTTTCCAAACCAGTAATACCAGCCATTTTTGGCATTCCCAAGATACAGAAGTATTTGGATAATCCACCACTGAAACCCATTGTTTCCTCGCAAGGATCAAAAACCCGACCACTAGCGATATTTGTGGATACCAAATTAAAGAGGTTTTATGTTAATTTTCCACATATTTTGATAGATTCTTGGGATTTTTTGAATACAACTGGTTTTAGTCCATTCAAAGACAAAGTAATTTTCATTACTATAGATGTAAAGGATTTATTTTCAGTTATACCCCATACTGAAGGACTTAAATGATTTGAAAAAATGTTAATAGAAATGTTTTTTTTGACTACTGATGAATTTAAACTTGTATTGGAAAATATGGAATTAGTGTTGAAATACAATTACATTTACTTTCAGGGGGTCCTATACCACCAAATGGATGGGTTGGCTATGGGTTCAGCGTGTGCCCCTATGTATGCCAATATTATTATGTTATATTGGGAGCAACAATATGTGTTTAAATCTACATATTATCAAAATATTAAGAGGTACTACCGTTTTTTGGACGATATTTTTATCCTATAGGATGGACCCGAAGAAATGATTACAGAATTTATGTATTATATAAATCATAGCACTAATTTTTTACAATTTACACATGAGATCGGTAAAGACGAAATACACTATTTAGATGTCAGGTTACAGAAAGACTATGGTAAAAAGACCTATAGATCTAGTATATACAGAAAAGAATGCTATTTGAATTCATACCTACACTATGAAAGTGACCATCCACACCATTTCAAAAAGAACATAGTAAAGGGGCAGATGATCAGAGTAGCTAGAATGACATCTGATAAAGTTGATTTTTTGGAAGAAATATATATATATATATATATATATATTTTTTTTAACCATACTTTTCATTTTCAGTTACAATAAAAATAGTATAGTATTTTTAAATGCACGAACTGAAGCACTTTATTAGGATATGACTTTGTCAAAAAGTATTGTTACCTGTGGCATTTAAAGTTTTTTAACATTATTATTGGGGTCCCTTGTATACTGTCCCTTCAATAACCAGAGATATATTTCCCTTCATTTCCCTGATGTAACTCTTTTTTAATATGCTTTTTATCCACACATACATATATGCACATTTTTATCCAAGGAAGTGTGTAGAATTTAGTATTTTAAGTCTATTTTCTTATTTATTATCTGTTTATTTTTATATACATGTATTAAATAAATGACATCTTGTATTTGTATATACAAATTATTCAAATAACTGCTTTCTCACGAATGAAACACTTCAGCATTTGGAATGAAGTGTTAAATATTTGGCATGTTTTAATTTTAACATTGATTGGCCAGCCAATTAGAATGAATGTACTGTTATAAAAATTGGTTTAGACATGAAACAGATGATTCTAATGAAGTCTCCGTGGCGGAGATGAAAGCGCTAAATCCATTTTTGTTTCTACTATTTTAAATGTTAGTAAATAAGGTGTGAGTTTACTGAAATTCGTTTTGGCCTGTGGATTGATTACACATACAAAGTTACAAGGATTACTACGGAGGACAGCCTTTATTGTTATTGGGAGCAGCGTCTTTTTGGTAGATTCGTGGTGGGACTTTTTGCTTTTGGATACATCCCTCTTACCTTTTTCAACAAAAGATCTATTTGATAAACTGGACATTTGCTATCTACCAAACACATGACACTCATATATGGGTATATACATACATGCATGCATGTAAGGGCTTATGACATTTCATTAGGAAAAAAAAAAACTTCCCCTACACCCCCTGCTAAATATGTATATCAGCTCTTAGATTAGGTTCATAGGTACGTACTAGGCTGTTAGCCCTAGGGCCTATATAAGCCTAGCCAAAAAGGTACCTTGGCTTTTGCCACCCAAGAAAATTATTTTCCTGTGCCCCTGTTGAACAGAACCACAGAAGGGATTGCTGGGGTGAATTTCCTATTTCCCATCCAATCATCAAGATTTTTCTTGAAGAGTGCTAATGAGGAGCTCTCTTTGACATAGATATGTAGTCTGTTCCAGAGTATGGGAAGTCTCTGGGACAGGAATCTATCCCTCCAGCATGTTCTGTTTATTGTGGTGACAAGGTGTAGGTCCCTAGAGCGTGTAGCTCGGCGGGATTGTGATTTCTTTAAGTGGAGCATGTCCAACAGCTCTGGGTTTGACATAGCTTTGTATGTTAGGCAGAGATCGCCAGTGAGTAGGTGATATGCGACGGAGTAAAGCTGGAGTTTTTTGAGACGGTCTGCATAGGGCATCTGTCTGAGGCCAGTAATCCTCTTTGTGAGGTATTTCTGTAGCCTTTCCAGTTGTTGTAGATGTCTTATGAGGTACATACCAAAAGGGGCATTGTACTCTATAATGGGTCTAATGACTGATGAGTAGAGGGGAACAATGACCTCTTTTTTTCTGGATGAGAAACCTTTTGTGATGAGGTGAGCCACGTAGAAGGATTTCCTGACCACTGTGGTGATGTGATTATCAAAGGAGAGATTACTGTCCACCTGTGTCCCAAGGTCTGTTATCACACTTTAGGCATTTAGTAGACTATCACTTATGTGGCAATAGATTATGTGGTTAATAGATTACACTATTGTAGGGAAAGAGCAAATTTCCCAGTCCGCGATATCACTCAGAAACCTGTTAACCTTAAATCAGATGATTGTTTGATCAGATGTAACCATGATGAAATAAAGGTAACTCCCCACACACATATAATATACAATACAAATATATAAAAGTGTTATTTTCTATGTATTGTACATGTGATTTAATTTAATTACATACTAGTGACATCTGTGTACATGTTAGTGTGTGTGTGTATGTATTTAAAAAATATTTAATATATAATATGTAATACAGACACGCACACACATGTGAGCACTCACACACACACACACACACACACACACACACACACACACACACACACATGCACACACACACACACACATATGCACACACCCTCAAAAGCAGAAAAGTTGCTCATTATTTCATGGCAAAAAGTATGCATTAAAAGCAAAAAGGAACTGAGCACTCAAGCAGCACGAGTCTTCCTTTATTTAGGCTTGTGACATAACAGAAAACGTACAAAATATTTCACTGCAACTGGCCTTGCCAGTGCTGAGATAAGGATAAGATTGCCAGTCAGCCTATTAAACAGACAAAATGCTATCACATGGCAACAATTTCAAATTTCGGAAATAAAGAAATTAGTCAAAACTAAATAGAAAAATGCATGTTTAAAAATGTATATTATAAAGATATAAATTTAGTTATCATGAAGTAATTATAAATAATAAGATATGGGAAAATCAGGAAGTCCACATTAATTCAAAAATAATGCAGGAAGGTTGCTTCCCTGATCACCTCTATGGAAATCAGACCATTAGTTTGTACCCCTAGCTTGCACACTGTACCCACCAGGATGGACACATCCATCCCTTTTGCCTGTACCTTCAAATGCCCAAGCTTGTAGACCTGTCTCTGGTCACCTGGGTTGTAGTCCGTGCTTTATTCCTTTATGCCTTCTGTACAGGCTAAATGGTAGCCCCTTATGTTTTTAAGTGCATAGCCAACAACTCGACATAAACCCTATAGTTGTAATAGTATGTACCACCCCAGAAAGAAAAAAGTTGACTAGTAACATTTCTCAAGACCCAGTACTTGGACCCCTTATATTTGGCATCTGCTGATTAGATATTCAGAGCAGTAACCAAAGTATATGGCTGAGTTTGCCAATGACTGTAAGCTTGGTGGTGTTATTCATTACTGTCGTATTACAAGCAGAACAAATCCATCCAAATCAACTAGAACCAATTAAATGCAAAGAAATATAGCATGTTTCGCCTTTGCTGAACAAATCTAAACAGTGATACTGTCATCAAAGATTTCAGTACCATCATAGCCAGCTCCCTTTCCTCTGATCACCATGCACAGGAATCAGGAAATGCTTCTCCCAATCCTAACTAATGACTAACAATATATCATCCATGTCAAAAAATGGGCTTCCTGTTGAAATGTTAAGATTCAAAATGCTGATTGCTGACATGCTGAAAGAAAAGACCAAAACACAGGAGAATAGGGAATCTAGAAGATGGTGCAGCGGTTAGCATCCTCTCCTCACAGCAAGAGATTCTCCCATTTGATTCTCGGCTGGAGTGCCTTCTGTGTGGAGTCTGCATATCCTCCCCATCGTCAAGTGATGTATAAAGACATGCAGATTGGTGTGTGTGTGAATGGGTGTGCCTTCTTTGAAGGTTGGGCATCGGGCTGGCAACTAAGCACCATAAAAATCCACTGCCAATAATTAGCGGACGGAGTTCCTCTGTGGCGACCCCTAACCGGGAAAAGCTGAAAGACGTTATATATTCTTCGTGTTTCACTTTTGCAGTCATTACATTTCAGTTATCTGCTTTCAGGTAGCCCTCAGTTGGCCTGATTAACAAAGTCTTGGGTCCTGCATCGGTTGCTGTCCCTTCTTCCATGACGTCAGGTCATCAGGGGTATAAAACATGCAGCCGACACCATTACATCAGTCTTTCTTGCCGTGCGATGCCTGAAGCAGAAGCAGTTCACAAGTGCCGGTCGGACGACTCCTGAAAATGCATGCATGTAAGGGCTTATGACATTTCATTAGGAAAAAAAAAAACTTCCCCTACACCCCCTGCTAAATATGTATATCAGCTCTTAGATTAGGTTCATAGGTACGTACTAGGCTGTTAGCCCTAGGGCCTATATAAGCCTAGCCAAAAAGGTACCTTGGCTTTTGCCACCCAAGAAAATTATTTTCCTGTGCCCCTGTTGAACAGAACCACAGAAGGGATTGCTGGGGTGAATTTCCTATTTCCCATCCAATCATCAAGATTTTTCTTGAAGAGTGCTAATGAGAGCTCTCTTTGACATAGATATGTAGTCTGTTCCAGAGTATGGGAAGTCTCTGGGACAGGAATCTATCCCTCCAGCATGTTCTGTTTATTGTGGTGACAAGGTGTAGGTCCCTAGAGCGTGTAGCTCGGGATTGTGATTTCTTTAAGTGGAGCATGTCCAACAGCTCTGGGTTTGACATAGCTTTGTATGTTAGGCAGAGATCGCCAGTGAGTAGGTGATATGCGACGGAGTAAAGCTGGAGTTTTTTGAGACGGTCTGCATAGGGCATCTGTCTGAGGCCAGTAATCCTCTTTGTGAGGTATTTCTGTAGCCTTTCCAGTTGTTGTAGATGTCTTATGAGGTACATACCAAAAGGGGCATTGTACTCTATAATGGGTCTAATGACTGATGAGTAGAGGGGAACAATGACCTCTTTTTTTCTGGATGAGAAACCTTTTGTGATGAGGTGAGCCACGAAGGATTTCCTGACCACTGTGGTGATGTGATTATCAAAGGAGAGATTACTGTCCACCTGTGTCCCAAGGTCTGTTATCACACTTTAGGCATTTAGTAGACTATCACTTATGTGGCAATAGATTATGTGGTTAATAGATTACACTATTGTAGGAAAGAGCAAATTTCCCAGTCCGCGATATCACTCAGAAACCTGTTAACCTTAAATCAGATGATTGTTTGATCAGATGTAACCATGATGAAATAAAGGTAACTCCCCACACACATATAATATACAATACAAATATATAAAAGTGTTATTTTCTATGTATTGTACATGTGATTTAATTTAATTACATACTAGTGACATCTGTGTACATGTTAGTGTGTGTGTGTATGTATTTAAAAAATATTTAATATATAATATGTAATACAGACACGCACACACATGTGAGCACACACACACACACACACACACACACACACGCACACACACACACACACACACACACACACACACACACACACACACACACACACACACACACACACACACACACACACACACACACACACACACATATGCACACACCCTCAAAAGCAGAAAAGTTGCTCATTATTTCATGGCAAAAAGTATGCATTAAAAGCAAAAAGGAACTGAGCACTCAAGCAGCACGAGTCTTCCTTTATTTAGGCTTGTGACATAACAGAAAACGTACAAAATATTTCACTGCAACTGGCCTTGCCAGTGCTGAGATAAGGATAAGATTGCCAGTCAGCCTATTAAACAGACAAAATGCTATCACATGGCAACAATTTCAAATTTCGGAAATAAAGAAATTAGTCAAAACTAAATAGAAAAATGCATGTTTAAAAATGTATATTATAAAGATATAAATTTAGTAATCATGAAGTAATTATAAATAATAAGATATGGGAAAATCAGGAAGTCCACATTAATTCAAAAATAATGCAGGAAGGTTGCTTCCCTGATCACCTCTATGGAAATCAGACCATTAGTTTGTACCCCTAGCTTGCACACTGTACCCACCAGGATGGACACATCCATCCCTTTTGCCTGTACCTTCAAATGCCCAAGCTTGTAGACCTGTCTCTGGTCACCTGGGTTGTAGTCCGTGCTTTATTCCTTTATGCCTTCTGTACAGGCTAAATGGTAGCCCCTTATGTTTTAAGTGCATAGCCAACAACTCGACATAAACCCTATAGTTGTAATAGTATGTACCACCCCAGAAAAAAAAGTTGACTAGTAACATTTCTCAAGACCCAGTACTTGGACCCTTATATTTGGCATCTGCTGATTAGATATTCAGAGCAGTAACCAAAGTATATGGCTGAGTTTGCCAATGACTGTAAGCTTGGTGGTGTTATTCATTACTGTCGTATTACAAGCAGAACAAATCCATCCAAATCAACTAGAACCAATTAAATGCAAAGAAATATAGCATGTTTCGCCTTTGCTGAACAAATCTAAACAGTGATACTGTCATCAAAGATTTCAGTACCATCATAGCCAGCTCCCTTTCCTCTGATCACCATGCACAGGAATCAGGAAATGCTTCTCCCAATCCTAACTAATGACTAACAATATATCATCCATGTCAAAAAATGGGCTTCCTGTTGAAATGTTAAGATTCAAAATGCTGATTGCTGACATGCTGAAAGAAAAGACCAAAACACAGGAGAATAGGGAATCTCGAAGATGGTGCAGCGGTTAGCATCCTCTCCTCACAGCAAGAGATTCTCCCATTTGATTCTCGGCTGGAGTGCCTTCTGTGTGGAGTCTGCATATCCTCCCCATCGTCAAGTGATGTATAAAGACATGCAGATTGGTGTGTGTGTGAATGGGTGTGCCTTCTTTGAAGGTTGGGCATCGGGCTGGCAACTAAGCACCATAAAAATCCACTGCCAATAATTAGCGGACCGGAGTTCCTCTGTGGCGACCCCTAACCGGGAAAAGCTGAAAGACGTTATATATTCTTCGTGTTTCACTTTTGCAGTCATTACATTTCAGTTATCTGCTTTCAGGTAGCCCTCAGTTGGCCTGATTAACAAAGTCTTGGGTCCTGCATCGGTTGCTGTCCCTTCTTCCATGACGTCAGGTCATCAGGGGTATAAAACATGCAGCCGACACCATTACATCAGTCTTTCTTGCCGTGCGATGCCTGAAGCAGAAGCAGTTCACAAGTGCCGGTCGGACGACTCCTGAAATTTTTGTTTTTGAGTTTCAGAACCAAAGTCTTCAACTAAAGCTAAGTACCCCATTGGGGAAACTTTTTCTTGCTCCTTACCGATGTCAGTAAAAGTTAATAATTGCATTACTTGTGGAAATACCTCATAAAGATTTTCATTCGTACTGTATTTCTTGCCTAGGCCCTGACCACGATGTACCTTGCTGTTGGTTTTGTGCTTTATTTAATCAGCACACTATCCGTCTCCGGTATATTTCCGCCTCTAAATATTTCGGTTCTCAGTTTAATTATCCAGAAATGTCATTGGTTAGCCATCCGACTACCGGGATTCCAAAAAAATACAAAGATAGACAGAGGCAGGCCGCCGAGGTCCAAAACTGCCGACAACGCTTCTCCTAAGCCAGTCGCTAGTTCGCCGGTACTCAATGAGGCACTTTCGCAGCCCCTGATATCCGCTACTTCTAATTCCCAGGCCTCTACTGAGACCCATTCGGAGTCCAGTATGCCTCAAGATGCTTCAGCTATGGAAGCTACGGATGTCTCTACCTTGGATGAGTCCGGAGCCGCTGTGCAGGCACCGGCTTTTGATGGTGTATTCAGGCCTACGGACTTGCATATTAAACTGACACCTCCTTCTTTACTTAGGCCTAAATCTCGATCCTTGCCTAAAAAACTGATGCCCAGGCCACATGCTCAGGCCTCTATGCCTAAAAAACAAGTGATAAGAATGGCTGAAGATCTAATAACTCTAATGAGGGGTAGCCACCCCCCCCCCTTCTAAAAGGCCTAGGACTGAAGTTGATTATGAATCTTCTGATCAGGATTCTGTTTTTTCTGATTCTTCTGATGATCTAGATTTGCCCTTATCTACTTATGAAGAGGACTCTATTCCTTTTGCTTCCCCTCCTGAGGATTTTTCTTTTGGGGAAACCTTACATACTCTAAGGGAGCATTTCCACTGGAAAAGCCAGAATTTTTCTGATTCAAAAAAGAGGCTTAGGGATTTCCTTCTCCTACCTCAGCATAGGCCTTTAGCTGTTCCTCCTGTACTAGACATTGTTGATGATGCTTTTTCGGAATCTAGTTTGGCCCCTGATTCCCTGCCTCCTGCTCCCAGAAAACCTGACAGATAATACAGGGTCCCTGAGTCCCACAATTTCCTTTTTAAAAATCCTATTGCAGATCCAGAGACTGTTTCACAGGGGCCCAAGGGCATTAAGGGTTCTACTGCTAAAAATGCTACCCCTTCTAATAGAGATTACAGGGCTCTGGATAGATGGGTCTAAGAAGGTTTACACTTCTGCAACCTTGGCCATTAAGGTTTTAAACTGCCAGTTTCATATGTTAAAGTATCAGCAACATGTTATTGGACTGCTTAAACAGAAAATGATGTTGATTCCTGACTGTGTGGAAAATAAAGAATTACCGGATTTAATGCATTCTGCTGAACAAGTTGGAAAACATACTTTGCAATGTGGTTTTGCTTCATTAGAGGCCTCTTGCGGGGCTGCTGTTTCTTGGTCTGTGCTCAGAAGGTATGCTTGGCTCAAGGAGCAATCTTTGCCTGATCATGTTAAAGCTAAATTGTTGGATGCTCCTGTAAATCAGGACCGTCTGTTTGGCAACAAGGCTGAGGAAGTTCTTAAAAAGATGGAAGATAAAGCTAAATCTATGCAAACTGTTAAAGATTTTTTACAAGTTCAGCCTCCTAGATTTACTAGGCACTGGCCATCTAAGAATTGGTCCTTTCCAGCCCCTTCCAGGTCTTCTCAAGCCAAACCCAGACACATCAAAACCCTCAGGTTTCAGTCCCAGGGGACACAGAACTAAGCAGTGGGGGGCCTCCACTTCCAAATAAGACTCCCCATATCATAAACTGTCTCAATGACTTCCTTTTAAAATTTCCAAGCACTTATCAACTGACTGCCCCTTTAAGGGGAAAGACTGCTCTTCATGCAAAGAATTGGGAACTCATTACCCAGGACAAATGGGTTTTAAATATAGTGTCCCAGGGATACAGATTTCACTTCCACAAGTTGCCAACACCAAGCGGGTGTCTGGACCTACTCCTAAATCAGTTCTCAGAGGCCCAAAAACAAGTACTTTCACTCTTAAGCATGGGGGCTATTCAACTGACACCAGAAGAGGAAAAAGGGACAAGGTTTCTACTCAAGACTTTTCCTGGTACCCAGAAAAGACAATTCATGGCATCCTATCCTGGACCTGTCTACTCCAAACACCTTTTTGGAGATTCCAAAATTCAAGATGCTGACTCTTCACCAATTACTTCCTATGCTAGGCAAAGATGCCTGGTTGGCAACACTAGATTTAAAAGAAGCTTACCTGCACATCTCAATCAGGGAATCTTGCAGAAGACACCTACGCTTCAAAGCAGGCTACACACACGATCAGTTCTCTGCACTGCCTTTTGGCTTATCTACTGCACCCAGGGTATTCACAAAGTGCCTAGCTCCAGTTATTGCATTTTGCAGGCAAAGAAATATTCAAATATACCCATACCTGGACGATTGTCTAATTCAGGCAAAAAGCCAGGACATAACTTTTGAATCATCTGGCCTTTGTAAAAAGGGTTCTAACTTGTCTGGGGTACACCATAAATGAAAAGAAATCACACCTTGTACCCTGTCAACAAATTATATTCATGGGAGCAAGCTTGAATACAACTTCCCAGATGGCTTACCTCACACCAGAGAAACAAATTCATTTGACAAACTACTTCAAACAAGTGGCCACAAAAACCCTGCTATCTGCAAGACAAATACTGCAAGCCTTGGGGTTCATGGCCTCCTGCATTTTTCTAATTCAATATGCAAGACTGCATATGAGGAAACTACAGTGGTATCTAAAAAGCCTATGTTGTCAGCATTCTCAAGACCTGGAAACAATGATTCCTATCATACCTTGCCTATGCCTAGAGTTCCTTTGGTGGGCAGAGGCCTGCCACCAAAACAAGAGACTACCTTTCACACCACCCCCTGCCACCCAAACCCTAAGAACAGACACATCAGACTATGCATGGGGGCTCACCTGGCAGGTAAGTGCATTCATGGCAAATGGAACCCAAGTCAAATGCACCTGCATATCAATCAAAAAGAAATATTAGCTGTACAGAATGCTCTGTCAGCCTTCAAGGACCACATTCTTCCAGGACAACTAATGGTAAAGATGGACAACACCATTGTTATGTGGTACATAAACAAGCAGAGGGGTACACATTCTTACCCCCTCTGCAGACTAGCCATGGCATTATGGAACACAGCCTTGAGCTACCAAGTGCACCTACAAGCTCAGTTCCTGCCAGGAAAATTAAATACTCTGGCAGACGGACTAAGCAGAAACCTCATGGACCCATACGAGTGGAAACTGGAACCAAGGATTTTCATCATGTTTGCAGGCAAATGGGGGAGCCCAGATATAGACCCGTTTGCCTCTTCCTAGAACTACATATTGGACAAATTTTGCACAAGGACTCCCCACAAACAAGCCTGGAAAGTGGATGCTCTGTCCTTCAGCTGGAAAAACCTATCAGTCTGTGCCTTCCCCCCTCTGCCTCTGCTCTCCAAAGTACTACTAAAAATCAAACAGGCCAAACCAAGGATGATTTTAATTGCTCCAGACTGTCCGCACCAGCACTGGTACCCCCTCCTGCGTAGTGTGTCATGGTTATCTCCATGGCACCTGCCTCAGACTCCTTCCCTGCTGTCTCAGCAGGAGAACCAGATTCTGCACCCTCGTCTTCTAACCCTGAACCTTGCAGCCTGGCTAATTACTTAATCTCTCCTTTACCATTCCTCAGCAAACCTGTGATGGATATCATTGTAGAGGCAAGGAGGCCTAGTACTAGAAAATCTTATGCTAAAAAATGGAAAAGATTCTGTGCCTGGAACCAATCTCAAGGGATGAGCACAGCAGCGCCCAATTTACCTCAGATTTTACAATACTTAACTGAGATGCTTCACAAGGACCTGTCTTTTTTTCCTCCATTAAAATCCCCGCCTCAGCCATTTCAGCTCATTATAACACAGAACTGCCCCTCTTCTGTCATCCACTGCTCAAGCAGTTCCTCAGAGGGGCCAAAAATTTGAGACCACCTAGGAGAGCTCCAACCCCAGCCTAGAACCTTAACTTTGTCTTGGAGAAACTCACTCTACCTCCTTTCGAGCCAGCTGCTACTGAAGACTTAAAATTTCTTTTTTGGAAAACAGCTTTCCTTTTAGCAATCACTTCAGCTAGAAGGGTATCTGAATTACAGGCCCTTATGGCAGTGGAGCCTTTCATCATCTTTCATGCAGACAGAGTGTCCCTCAGAACCAATCCATCCTTCATGCTCTAGGTGGTATCCAGTGTGGCTCTTAATCAGTCCATTCATTTACCAGCCTTCTTTCCCAATCCACAGAATAAAGGGGAACGGATACTGCATTCCTTAGACGTGCACAGACAACTTAGATTCTAGATGGACAGGACTAAACCTCGAAGGAAATCTGAACAACTGCTGGTGGCATTTGCTGCAGGGGCAGAAGGGAAGGCTATTTCAAAGCAAACCATTTGTAAAGGGATAAGCCACTGCATTAATTTCTGCTATAAGCACCATGGAACACCTATCCCCCAGGGGATCAGACCTCACTCCACCAGGGCTGCATCTACCTCTACAGCCTTTCTCAGAGGCGTCCCTACCAGGGACATCCTAGAAGCTGCTACCTGGAGTTCTGTACATACCTTCACCAAGCATTATCATTTGCCATTTTTCTCTAAATCCAGAGCTGGCTTTGCCACTGCAGTCTTGCAGGGCCTTATAGCTGGCCCTAATGCTATCTAAATTCCTCCTCCCAACCATAGCTTTGGGAATCTACCCAAATGTAATGACTGCAACAGTGAAACACAAAGAACATAGTACAGTTGTGTACACTTACCATAAATGTAGATGTTCAAGTGTATTCACTGTTGCAGTCCTGGTTATCCTCCCTCCAGCCCCCTAACTTCTTTTTGCCATACCTCTACTTTCCCTTACTATTCTTAAAAGCCTTTTTGGTGTATTTGCTTTTTTGTTGGAGGTATATCTTTGTGCTTTTATATTTAATTGCTTCCCATTAGGGGGACACCTGACATCTGGGGCAAGAAAAACTGATGTAATGGCGTCGGCTGCATATTTTATACCCCTGACTACCTGATGTCATGGAAGAAGGGACAGCAACTGACGCAGGACCCAAGACTTTGTTAATCAGGCCGACTGAGGGCTACCTGCAAGCAGATAACCCAAATGTAATGACTGCAACAGTGAATACACTCGAACATCTACATTTATGGTAAGTGTACACAACTGTACTTTACTCTTCTCTTTAAAACTTCTTTTTGCGGGGGGGGGGGTAAGCCCCCCTGCACTCCTAATCTTATATGTACTAATTCAGAGATCGCCATACCTCAGAGAAAAGGAAATATTCTGAGAAATGACATCTTGGACTATACCAAGTCCATTCTTTTGGCTATTCAGTCTCCGCATTTCAGAAATTGCTCTAGCGGGTCCTGACATTTCAAATGGTTACCTCCCAAAAATGTTGTCATTCCTCTGTAATCTGCTGAGATCAGAGCAATTATAGAATACAATACCCATTTTAGAATATAGCTATCCAAACATACCATGCAGCTAGAAAGACTGTAGAGATTCTCTACTAAAAAAGATCACCAGACTAAGCATCTTCAGATTGCCAAAACAGGCTTGAATCTCTGTCTCTGTGCTATGTCTTTTTATAGACTCTATGGTAATTTATGTTTAATATTTTCTGATCCTTGATCTCCTTCACATTTACAAAACAAAAAGCTCCAAATCACTTGATTGAAAGGCTTGAATATCCATCAGCAAATATGATACACTAGAGAAACCAATGTATTACTATATCTATATTCTTTTGTTAAATATAAAAAAGAGTGATACCTTTGTCCTTTAAGATGAACCTTGTTGAAGGGATGGGTTCCCATATATTCATCCCAGCCCTGATTTGTATGGTTATCCTGGAGGAAGGAGTTGCTTTTTGAGGCTGGGTTTTGGCAAGGTGATTATGGCCCATGAGCTGACTCTGGCTTGGAAACTCTATGAATCTGAATGTGCAAGTATTCTACAGGTCATTTGAGCTTTGTGAAACTAACTGCTTATGAATCTAAACACATTCCGCTGTACATTGCTATGATATGATAGATGAAATCAGTTAGAGCAGTTATAAAAATGTTCAAATTTAGGTAGTCCTTCTGAAGTGCTAGTCATAGTGAATCTGGAGGTCTAATAGCCAAAATCATTCATAGCCTGTCAAGCTTAACACAAGAAAATAAAACCATGCCATAATGTAGCTGCACGTTGTTTGATGGGAAGATGTTTACATTGAGAGTGCACATTTACAAACAGTGGCCTACATTTCTCACTCTACATGTCATTAAATATTCCTTGTGGAATAAGGACACCCAGATACTTACACTTGTAGTAGGACCAACTGGGCTAAGAAGAAATAACTTCTAAGTATACTGAAACATGTTTGCAGTGCAGGCAACCCCATATGAACTGCGGAAGGAAGCAGTTTTGGGTGCATTGCATGTGCTGAGAACAGACTAGTCAAGAATCAAAGACTGAAACAAAACTGATTTTGTGAACTTAATTGTGAGTTGACTTAAAAATGGGGTCCACACCTGTCACAGTATTAAAAAAATAAAACTTTGCCTGTGTGAATGACAATAGTTTGAACACTGCTATGAAAAATGAAGCAGAATTCTGACTTAAAATTTGTTATGAGTGGAGATCTCAGCCTCCTACTCCATCTTTCTTAATACAGTCAACTGTATGGTCACTGCATCAGTACAGAAAAAGGAATTTTGTTAGCAGCACCTTCGTCCAAAACAAGTGTGGTTTCACCATGTGGTGTTTAAGTGCATTCTACAGTTCTGAACCATTGTTGTAACTCTGCATCTAAGGGCAGGATTTCTGACACTTAGGGGAATTACTGAAAAAAAAGTAAATAAATAAAAATAATAAAGTTTGACTGATGCTTAATAGCAGCCTTTTTCAAAATGTTTTGTTTATCTTTTATCTAAGCATTTGGAGTTATAAAGGTTTGTACGTCTGTCATTTGTGTCATCAGACTTGGCAGATTTATTTGTTTAGGTTGTCTTTTACTCAGTTTGTAACTGGGTCACAGTACTAGTCATAAAAGGGTCATGTTCAGAAATAACTGGACCGTGTAGGCAGTGGAAGTCATTTATAGCTTCCTATTTGAAATTTCATGAGTCCTTTCTGTCAATGCAAGTATTCTACAGGTCATTTGAGCTTTGTGAAACTAAATGCTTATGAATCTAAACACATTCCGCTGTACATTGCTATGATATGATAGATGAAATCAGTTTGTAACTGGGTCACAGTACTAGTCATAAAAGGGCCATGTTCAGAAACATCGTTTTCTCTGCCAAACAAAATTATGAAAAAAATAAGCAATTGTAAAAAAACAGCAGTGTATAACTGTTAATAAATGCATGTTTTCCATATACAGTATGTACAAAAATGTATTTTTCTTTAAAGGAAAAATCCATTTCCTTTGCCCCCCCAAAAAAAGAGGGGGGTAAGTCTTGGTACTCTGTGTTGTACTTAAGCATCATAATTATACTATTATTTCTTATTGCATTCTAATTTGTTATACCTCAAAATGATCATAAGGACTCTTGCACTGATGCGTTTTTGGTTTTGAGTCTGTTTGCCTTGTTCCCACAGTTCAGTATGTGTTCCACAGTAATATAGTCTGTATGCCATGTAGCTTTTTTTCTAAAAAATGTATACAGCACTGAGGTTACCTTGCAAAGAGGTTTTGACTATGAGTCTTAAAAACTGATCAGTTTTGTTAATTTCCTCTTCCATCTTATGGAAGAAGAGGGGAAAGGCAGCAAGCTTTCTTGATGATTAAATTGCCAAATAAAGGGTTTACCAGTCTTAAAGAAAAAAACATCTCGAGTGGCTCCTTTAGAAATGTCTTCTTGTCTATTGACAGAGTAACCCAGACATTGCTGTGTTTTGAAAACAGATTATTAGTATTAGTCAATGCTATTTATATTATTTTTCATTTTATTTTATTTGTAGAGGGACTGCCTTAGGAAGATGTCCTCTATGATGTCCAGGAGGTTAAAATGCTTTCATTGCCCCTTTGATAAGGAGTTTTAAATACTTACTACTTGTTTAGTAAATGGTTATTAAATATTTCCATGGTTATTAGGACTTAAAACTAGGCAGCTTATGAAATCCACTTTCATGCTGGTTTCTGAGGTCAGCTTGCAAAAGTGTCCGGTAATGCTCCAGAGTTTAGAGATGGATATTTATGATAAATCACGTCTCCATGCCTTGAAACACTACAGTGACCTTAGTCTGAGCATTGGCAAGTGTTGTTTTTGGAGGACACTCCAGTACTCTTGGTAAGAAAATGTCTTATTTCTTCTTTACTGTTTTTTTTTATTACTAGTACTTGACCCAGAATCTGATCCATACCCATGTTTACAGATTTGTGCATTTGCAGTTACAAGTGTACAGCAACCAGTTCTGATTTGTACTAAAAAAACTAAACAGTTAATGATGTTTTTGCAGCACTATGGGTAAATCCAAGCCCATTTTTACATGCCAGAGAAATACAGGTGTATCATTTGAGTTCCTTCCTGATTTTTACAGGTAAGAAATGCTCTCATTCAGCTTAACTGGAGTGTCATTGTTAGGAGTTGTTGCCCTTTTGACCTGTATAACTATTGGGATTCCCGAGTGCATCTGGTGTACAGAGCTAATAGACTATAGTCGGACTTATAAGTGTCTAGCTTGAAGCTTGGGAGGAGAAGTATAGCTCTGTATTGTATTGTCTGTCAGCTGGTGCAGAGGATTAAGGAGTTGTTGATGAGCTGTTTCCTGTGGTCCAGGGTTTGATTCCCTCAGCCTCCACTGCCGAAGAGTCTAACTCTGAATAAGTCACTTAACCAGACAACACTCCCGGGCTGAGACTGCAAAGGTCTATGAAGATTAGTGCACTACCCTGATAAATACAAATAAAGAATAAGCATTCCCTAGATAACATGCCAGCATTAGAAGATACATCTATTCATTGATGATGAAAAATGGGGTTAGAGGCTAAACATAATGGACTATAAGGGTAGTATTGATTCATTTATGACTATAAACATTAGTTCCTAGTTCTTTTTGGTTCTCAGCTCTAGACATGTTCATTCAGTATAAGTTGATGGGTAGTGATACTGAAGATAAATGCCTCCTCTGAAGTTTTGGGAAATGTTCCCTTTTATCCATTTTACATGTCTTCCATAAGCATACTTGATCATCTTTATTAGAAATTTTTTTGGGTGGTAAAGCCATGTGGTATTGTTGAGGTTGAAAGATGCTAGCAAATCCTCTCCACCACCTATTTCAAAACCAATAAGACATTCCATTCCCTACCAATAGACATTCCATTCCCTGTTCAAAGGTAACTCCACTTCTGTCTTTATATTCTTTTTTGTATGATCTTCCTTCAAGTCCTATCAGTTCATCTTCTTTGTTTAAATGTTTTTCTCACGGCATTTTTCATCTAGCATAAAAAGCATAGCTCATTTCTGTAGTGCAAAAATAGAGAACATGTTTTCTGAAATCAGAAATATGTTTGCTTTTTATCATTTGATGATTTTTCCCAGTCCCAATATTCTGTGCCTCAAGTTTCTTGATGACATTTCAGCACAAAAAGAACAATGAGGCAGTTCTGACTAGTTTTTACAAGGGTATAGTGTCTTAATGGCTGTGGTTGATAACAGCATTGTTAAAGTTGAAGGATCAGATGGCCTTGGATAAAAGTAAAAAAATGAAGCACCCCATGACCAGTCACACTAATACAAATCTCTTACCTTCCTATAGAATGTTTTCTTTGCCATTTTCCACTGGGTGTGATCAAACCCAAGCCTGGAACACCATCAGAAAAGTGGTTGCTACTACTGGTGCAGCATTAAATTTTGGCAAATGTGTAACTATGACTTTTTGGCCTACAGCTATTTCCATACAAGTCATGATGACTTTTTGGCCTACAGCTGTTTCCCCATGGGTTCCACATATAACAATGACTTTTTGGCCTACAGCTGTTTCCCCATGGGTTCCACATACTTTTTCATGGGTCTATATTAGAACATCGAAGTTTCAAGACTTCGAATGTTCTAATAT
>NC_056738.1:152714181-152781681 GCF_019279795.1 Protopterus annectens | reverse complement strand
TGGGTGAAGTTATATAGGTTAATGTGGTGGGCTGGGGTGGGAGAGTGAATAGAGTTCCAGACAATATGTAGACCACACTCGAAAAAGAGGAAAACAATCTTTTACCACACACAAATAGGCCAGTATATCCACAAAAATTCTCAGAAGATGACTCGAACTACAAAGGCTTCTTTTTTCTTTTCTTCTTTAATAAAAAGAATGTTAGCAGCAACTTTTAGCAGCACAACAAGCAAACAAATAAAAAGCTTTTCTTTAGCACAATAAAACAGACAAAACTCTCTAGCGCCTCGGCTTCCACAGCCTTTTCAGAATATATTTTTCCATAAAACACATGGTTCTTTTATATAAAAAGAGAGAACACCCCCCCCCTAATATTTCAATTAAACTATTATACTTCTTAAAGGAATGTCATAAAAAACTCTTCCAGTTACATTCCTTGTTTAAACCTTTTGGACACAAAGTACTATATTTTAAGATAAAAATAGATTTTTTTTGTCTTAATCTTTGTTTTAACCCTACCGGTGCCAAAAAAGCCTCCCTTACATTGTTCTAATATTGTAGCTTGTAAACCTTCAGGGTTCCTTTCATGAAAATTATAAAAATGTTCTGCTACTGGATTATCCATTCTACCTTTTCTTATGTCTCTAGCACGTTCCTTAAGTCTGATAGAAAATTTTCTCTCACTTTCACCTATATAATATTTATTACATGGGCATCTAAGCCCATATACTATACCTGCACTATTACAGGTATAGTGTCCATATCCCTGATACTTTTTACCATTAATTTCTGGAAAAACCTTCACAATGTACTGACAAATTTTACAAGTCCCACAGGGAAACTTACTTTTTTTCTAGTAGAGCTCCTACGTCTATATTCAAAGGATTTCTAAAGTTACCATGTACCAATAGGTCTCTTATACTTCTTCCATTTCTATATGTAAATTTTAGCTCCAAGTCCTTTAAAACCTGTTCCTCTCTTCTCATTATTTTCCAATAATATTTTATTATATTTTCTAATTTAATGGAAAAAGGAGTATATTTAGAAATAAAATAAATACTTTCTTTTTCTTTCTCATTTTTACCAAAAATTCTTTTATTTTTAATATTTTCCTCACTACTCAACATTACTTTCTTTGTTCCTTCATTAATTTGTTCCTCACTGTATCCCCTCTTATAAAACATACTCAATACCTTTTCCAATTCAATATTTCTGTCTCCAATATTATTACATATTCTTTTCACCCTCATAAATTTCCCATATGGAATTGATCTGATGATGTGTGGAGGGTGACAACTCATTCCAAACAGTATATGGTCTTGAGTTTCAAATTGTCTGTGTACTTTAGATCTTACCCATCCTTCTCTACTACCTTCCAAAGAAATTTCCAGAAAATTAACCAGACTTCCTTTTTGTAAACCATCAAAACGAATATCAAATCTGTTCTTCTCTAAGCTTTTTATAAATTCTTCCACTTTTTCAAAGCCCCCTTTACATATCAAAATGAGATCATCTATAAATCTATAATATCTCAATACATTTTCCTATAGAAATCATCACAATAGATGTACAAATTTTCAAAATAGCCCATAAAGAGATTGGCATACATGGGGGCAAAAGCTGCCCCCATCGCTGTTCCATGCATCTGTTTGTACAGCACATCATTAAATTCAAAAATGTTGTTTTCTAAACAAAAGGCAGTTAACTCCTTAATATACTCAGTTTTAGGACTAATACCAAGGAAAAATTCCAAGGCCTCTAGCCCAAAAGTGTGTTTGATGTTTGTATAGTGACTAACTACATGAATTACTACAAAATACATATCCTCTTCCCACTTGACTTCTTTTAATTTTTCCAACAAATCGAATGAATCTTTAATATAGGAAGGTAATTTTATCACTTCCTTTACAAAATAACCATGTAGAAAATCGGCCAAATTTTTTGTGAAATAATTACAGTCTGATACTTTCGGTCTTCCAGGGGGTTAGTTACACTTTTATGGGTCTTGGGCAGACACAAAAAATTTGCCATTCTTTTCCTTATCTACAGTTGTAAAATATTTCAACCTAACCCCCTTACATATAAGTTCATCAAACTCACATAGAGCCTTATCATATACATCTTTATGATTTTTTTATAAACATTCTCATTATTCAAATGATGGTTACACATTTCCCAATACTGCCCAAAATACATCATGACCAGCTTCCCCCCTTTATCCACAGGTTTAAATACCAGCTCATGATTTTCACACAATTTGTTAAACATACCCATTCTTGTTTGCCTATATTATACTCTACTACTTTTTTAAAAAAAGCATAATATTCATTTTCAGTTGCATGATTTAATACATAATACAGTTGTTGAATATTTTCATTTCTAAATTGTGGTATAAAATTACTTTGTATTTCTATCATGCTAGTATCAAAACAACAATATGCATTTTCCTCCATTTCGGAGTGACATGAATAGAAACTCTCATCACTAGTTTCTATATCTTCAGTTATAGTAACATTTTCCTCCCTAAACTTTTATTTTTTAAAAAAATCATGTAGATGTATTGTTCTAATAAATTTGAAAACATCATTATTCAACTCGTACAATCTTGGCAGGGCTGTTGGAATAAACTTTAAGCCCCTATTTAATACACATTTTTCAGTTTCATTCAATACATATTGTGATAAATTTACAATATAATAATCAATTTAACATCATTATACAATTTTAAATACCCCTAAGGGGGTAAGAAAAGAACTTGGTATGGACAAGATTACCAGAAGGAATAAGGGCTTGGTCCACATTCCAGTAAAAGAGGTAAATGGACATACTAAATGTTCAAAATTTATTTATGGTGCTAAAGAAAAGCTTTTTATTTGTTTGCTTGTTGTGCTGCTAAAAGTTGCTACTAATATTTTTTTATTAAAGAAGAAAAGAAAAAAAAAAGTTCCAGTCAATGTTTATGTCACCTAGCACAATAGTTTCTTGAGGGAGGGACTTCAAACACCAATAACAACAACAAATCCGTTTGATAAGGCACCAAAAAAATGACTAATAAAACTTCAAAGGTGCCAATATGAGCAAGTAGCTACACCATAAGCCCAACACATGAAACACACTTACAAAGAGCATGTTACTCCAATCTCTTTACTTTTAAGCGCTTTCTTTCCCAGTATACACCTCGGGGACTTCCTCAGAACAAGAAACAGAAGAAATTACATTGCTCCAAGTCAACACCCTTTATATACAATGAAACAATCAATCAATTATTCTTCCACAATTTTAAAGACATAGACACTAAAACACTAAAAACCTTTGTACTTTAAAAGTACACACAAAAAACTTTAGAACATGTTAAATTTTACATTATTAAAAATAATATATTATACAAAATACAATAAAAAATCAGATGTTTAAAGCTCTTTTTCTTAAAACAGGAACCAGGGAAATATAGTCATTTAACCCTGGTTCAACAGTATCATTTAATCTAATAATCCAATAAAACTCTCTAAGGTAAACCTGAAGCTCCCACCAACCACCTCTAAAATTCCGTGGGACAACTTCTAAGTTCTGAGTTGAAGTTATTCACTAGGAAACTAAATTTAAAAATGTTGTTGAAGGGACAGGATCTCCCTGGAAAGGAAGACAAATTTAAATTGAAAAAGAAAAGTTGTTTTAATCCACCACTGCACCCCCTTATTCTAGCTTTTGAAAACTCTTGTGAAGTAGATATTCAGAACGAGTTTAAATATTTTAGGCTTGAAAAATATTTTAATTTGAGTATTGAAGAATACACTTTACTTAAACAATTTAGAACAAATAAAGAGCTAAGAATTATGAAACCTGATAAGGGTGGGGGGTTGTTTTGTTTAATAGTATTGATTATATTAATAATCTTACAATGACCTTTGCTGACAATGAGAAATATAAGGTTGCATCTAGGAACGAAGTCATGCTAGCACATAGAAAAATTCAATTATTTTTATTAGATTCTCTGTTACAAAGAGCCATTTCAGAGGATTTATTTAATTTCATGATTTCTGAACATCCACTTATCCCAACAGCCTTTGGCATCCCAAAAGTACATAAATGAATAGATGATCCCCCATTTTGGGTCATTATTTCAGCACGGAATAGTTCCACATATACCCTTTGCACATTTGTAGATAGAATTCTAAAGGACACTATTGGTTTAGTGGACTATTTGCTAAAGGACTCTTGGGGCTTCCTGTCTAAATTTAATGAGTCTTGGTACAATGATACTGTTATTTTTCCACTGTTGACATAGAGGACTTATTCACTTCCATCCCCCCACAAGGAGGTTTTGGATTTATTCTATGAAGCAGTTAGAGAACTCACTACATTTTCTGATACTATGCTGAATTTTTTAATGGTTGTTATGTGCCACATTCTGTCCAACAACTATTTTACATTTGAGGACGAATACTATAGGCAAACACAAGGGGTAGCAATGGGGGCAACATGTGCCCCATTTATGCCAATTTGGTTTTATATGCATGGGAAAAGAAATATATATTCACAAGTGCTTTTAAACCTTTGTGGAGTACCTATTATCACTTTTTGGATGATGTGTTTATTTTATGGAGTGATTCGAATTTGGATATTGATGGGTTTTTGGACCACATCAATCAGATATGTGTATTTTTTAAATTTACAGCCAAACATACTAGTTAGAAAATAGAGTATTTGGATGTGATTATTTCTAAGGACACATCCAATAAAAAATTTGACTCTAGAATACTTCGGAAAGACATTTTCTCCAACAGCTACCTTGATTTTCAGAATAGTCACCCCTTTCATATGAAGAGAAACATCTATAAGGGGCAATTGGTAAGGGCTAGGAGAATGTTTTCTACATATGACACCTTCTTGGAAGAAGTTTCCAACATAACAGAAATGTTTAGGGTAAGGGGATACCCAAAAGGACTTCTTGAAGAAGTAACAAAAGAAATGATGGAAGGGTGGGGTTCAAAATATAAGCCCTTACTGGGAAGTGGTGTGACTATTCAAAAAACGGGTAGTCAACATGCTAATAGGATCAATTGTGACCCTAGTATGGCCATCCCTTATGGTTCAGGTGAACATGCATTGAGGGACATTATAAAGAAGAATTGGAATATATTCAAAGGAAACTTTGATATTTTTCACACACTTGGTGAGACACCAAGCTTTATGTACAAAGCTGGGAGGAATTTTAAACATTTGACAGAGCACACTTTCCTTAACAAGACTATGTTCAACAAAGGGGCTACTAAATGTGGTAGTTGCAATCAATGCCACTACATCTTAGATAGTGAAGTGGTCTTGATAGCTGGGCATGGTAGGCGCATTCCTTTACATAAGGGTAATTGTAACACGAGAGGTGTTATATATATATTTCAGTTTGCCAAACATGTTCATATTACTATATTGGCAAAATGGAAAGGAATTTTAAGACCAGAATATATGAACACCTTTATTCCATTAATAAGGGGAATGTAAATAATGCATTGTATAGGCACACATTAGCATGTGAGGGAGATACAAGATTTAAGTTTGGCATTTTAGAAGTTGTCCCACGGAATTTTAGAGGTGGTTGGTGGGAGCTTCAGGTTGACCTTAGAAAGTTTTATTGGATTATTAGATTAAATGCCACTGTTGAGCCAGGGTTAAATGACTGTATTTTCCTGGTTCCTGTTTTAAGAAAAAGAGCTTTAAACATCTGAATTTTTATTGTATTTTGTATACTATATTATTTTTAATAATGTAAAATTTAACATTTTCTAAAGTTTTTTTGTGTGTATATTTAAAGTACAAAGGTTTTTAGTGTTTTAGTGTCTATGTCTTTAAAATTGTGGAAGACTAATTGATTAATTGACTTGTTTCATTGCATATAAAGGGTGTTGACTTGGAGCAATGTAATTTCTTCTGTTTCTTGTTCTGATGAAGTCCCCGAGGTGTATACTGGGGAAAAAATGTGCTTAGCAATAAAGAGACTGGAGTAACATACTCTGAGTATTTTGTTTCAGGTGTTGGGCTTATAGTGTAGCTACTTGCTCATATTGGCACCTTTGAAGTTTTATTAGTCTTGAGAGAGAGGGAGTATGAGGCCCAGTGAAATATGGATTCTAGGGTGGTTGGGTTGTCACCCGGGGGTATATAGATATCCAGTAGGTTTAGGTACTTATGTTGGTTAAGGGAGAGTTTTGCAAATACTGCCTCTGCATTGTTGAAGTTGGGGGAATCCTTTTGGAGGAATTATAGTTGTAGGTTGGTTTTGTGAAGTAGATCTAAGCCTCCGCCTCTTTTATGTAGCCAGTCTGCCATGATAATGTTATTCCCAGGTGGGATGATAATTATCTTTAATATGTGGTTTAAGCCATGGCTCTGTGATGAGAATAATTATTAGGGTTATATAAGTAGATGGCAGAGTGAAGGCCTTCTGTTTTATTCATGATACTGTGGGTATTCATATTTAGTATCAGTATGTCGGTGGGTTTGTGCTTAGCTAGATAGTGGTGGGTGCATGGCTTATTAGCAGGGGTTGCTGGCCCGGGTTGGGGTGAATGTCTCCCCATAGTAGTAGCTAGGTAGGTGATAGTTTTTAGGTTTTGGATGATTAGGTAGTGAAATTGTAGACTTGGTTGCTTTTTAGATAGATAGAAATGGTACATGGAAGGGTTATGGTATATGGGGGGGTTGGTTTTATATGATGGGGTATATGCTTGCATGAATGGGGGTGATAGTAATGTTGTTGTTAGGGTGGGGGATTTAGCATGGATACAGTGAGTGATTGTGAGGAGTTAAGAGGTGCTGATGGTGGCTATGGAGAGACAGGTGAATAGGGAGTTTAATCCCAGGAGGGCATAGTGGAGATGAGACTGGGGTTAATGAGACTTTGTGTGGGAGTGAGGTTGTGGAGTTAGAGGAGGTATTTATATTTGGTGAGGGTGTGAGTTGGGCGAGTAGGAGATATGTATACCATGAGTATGACAAATGATTTCCGTTTAGAACCAGGTAGCTATACCTCCATTAGTTTTGGGTGTACCAGTTGATAAATATAACCAAAGAGATTTCCCTCAGTGCACTGACTTTGTCACAGTCCGCCTGTGCTGGCATCCTCCTCATCAGTCAGATTTTTTTTTTTTTTTTTTTTTGGGGAACTTGAGAACTTTTCTGCCTCAATGTAGTTTTTAGTTCTTGGCTGTAAGAGTCTGTGTCTTTGTTACACACACTTCCCCTTTGTTGCAGCTATAAAATGAACAGTGCTTCATCCTTGGGTCGTAGTAGTTGTGCTTGTTGGATAGTTGCATAAAATGGGATCTTACTTTTGAGTAGCATTTGGATGTCCCTGAAGCCTCATTTCAAAATAATAATAGACTTCTTAAGAGTGTATTTGAAGAAGTTAAATATATGGCTGTTGCTCAGGTGAGCTGGGTTTGATTAACAAGCCTGACACCTCAGGAGTTGTCGGGGTGGGATATTAAAAGGTTTTACTGACTTGCATATCCTGGGGAAGGCAGAAGGCTTAAGCATAGTGTGATAGTGCCAGTGGTGATACAAGGGTTATGCATTCTAAGCTTATAAATGCTGGGGTACACACTAGCAGATGTTCCCAGCCCTAATATCCTTGGATTATTGCACTTTAGGAGTGTAGTTGAGGAACAGGTAGGGTATCAAACATAAAATCCTTATTTATATGAATATGGTGCCGTTCTGATATACCTCAGTCTTCTTAGACAAAAGGAAAAGCATATGATTAGGTCAGGGATTGTTACAAGTGAGTCTGAGCATCTGAGATCGCTAAGAGGCTGCTGCATAAAGACCAAAAATTAATTTACTCCAACCATTTTGAAATATTTTTTCCTTTCAGGAGGTAATCCCATTTTATAAAACGTTATATCATTGGTTTTGAGTGAATAAGATTCTTCTAACTACAAATTTTAAGAACCCAGCTGAATGACTTTAACACATTTTTACAGCACTAGCAGATGTTTTTTTTTTTTTTTTTATATGTCTGCTTTTTCACATTTTAGTAATGGTAGAATATGCTTTAAAAGGAGATTTTAAAAGGTATGCAAATCATATTGTTAGCCTTATCTTAAGAGTTGCAGTAAAGAACTCGAAGAGATGGCATCTAACTTGCCTAATGCTTCATTGCCATTTTCTGCTTCTACTTAGAAGTAACTTTAGAACTTGGTGTCAGAATAAATGAAAATAATCTAAGTATTGCTTTCTGGGTTGCTGAATGTGCCAAAGAGTACAGAAGAGGGATTTTTCCACTGTTAACCGTGACTGCATTATCATAGCTACAATTACTAGATATTCCTCATAGTACTCATTGTTGTAGTCTTCACATTTGGGTTATCCTGCCATGCAGGTAGCTTGCAGCCAGCCACCCTTCCAAGTTCTTCATCCAATGCCCTGTCTTCAGTTCCAGGATGTTGATAGTACATAAGGTGTGTCAGCTAATGCCATCTTCAGATCTTCCTTGCTGTTCCATAGTTTTGTCATCTCGTTGCCACATGTAATCCACTGGTTGTCTGTTTTTTGTCTTTTTTTTGCCATGTTTTGTGGCTATTATGACTCTGATTCCATTTCAGAAGAAACTATTGCAAAAGTCAGTAACTGTGTGAGTTAAGGTAACCAGTAAAATATAAAGACTTTCACCCTGAGGCCTTCTTGCCTCAAACTAGAGTATGACATGGACTGCTGTCCCCACTGTGCATTGTTTGCTGTGAGAGCAATCACGCATAGCCAAAAAACGGTCACAAATCTGATTTAGAGTCACTATGGTATTGTCCAAAGCCTATGGGAGACTCTCTTTAAAAAAACACATAGAAAAGAGGGAAAAGAGAAAGTAAACCAAGAACATCATGGATGACTCAGGGTTTCCAAGGGCTGGAGGTTCCGAAGGAGATCCACTCTCTTAGGTCTTAACTACAGAATTCATTGTGGCTAAGACATCTGGCACAACCATTCACTAGGTGCTTGTGCCTGTGTGATTGAATTAGAGAGTTGCCAGAAATAGTCAGGTTTCTTATGACTGTGTCTGTCTAAAGAGTTGTACCATTTGTAATGTAGGAGGTGGGAGCAGCTTTTTTTGCTAAATGCTATGTTGCAATTTTTGCATTTAGCTTGAGATTGTTTTTGGCACACCTGTGCATATTCCAGCCCTTGCTGGAGCTGTTTAGCATCAGTGGATAATAGTACCTAACTTGCAGTCATCAGAAAACTTGGAAAGTCGCACTTCTGGGATATTGGTTAGGATATCCGCACAGTAAAAGCCAAGCAGGAGAGGGTTCATCACTGATCCATGTTGTATTCTGCTAGCTAAAATTTCAGGGTACCAGCAACTTTCACAAGCTAATATCTGGATAACCAATTGTCAGTCCAACTTTTTATTGTAGGGGATTTACATTAAATTTGCCTAAATTTAATAGTAATAAAAGCATGGGAAATGGTTTGAAAAGCATTGGCTCCTCCAAGATAAGCAGCATGTATAACTAGTCACTGTCTATAGCCTCTGTAATCTTTTGAAAGAAATGTACTAGTTTTAGGAGACATGACCTGTCTTTCACAAAAGTGAACTGTTTGTGGTCTAGATTGGCTATGACTATCTCCACATAAATGAGTTATGCTATGATATGCTCCATGGCTTTGCAGATGAGGCTGAAATTGATGGACCTTAGATTACTGGGTCTGTAAAGGTGGGCTACCCTTGTGTAGAGGAGTCACAGTTGTTGTTTAGAAAAGTGCATGCTTAGCGCTGATGAGAATGTAGCTTGGTATGTCACATGGTCCCATGGAGATGTTATTTTTAACCTTTGACAGAGATTCTAAGACTTTTTTTAAATACCTTTATTGAATAATCACTTGTGGTGTAGGCAAACTTACATGTGTATAAAAGTAATTAAACCATATTAACAAGTTCACATTTACAAACATTATACATCACATACATTGCTATATATCTTATAATTTAGGCAACATTACATACATTACAACCAGCACAAAGGATGAGACCGTGATAAAGCCAAGTGCTGCCAAAAAGTAGTAACCACAATCCAAAAAAATAGCAGCTGAGCAACATTAAAATATTTTATTCAAATACATACAAAGCTTTCATAAACTCAGTCCTCCTTCTGTATAATAGTAATCAAACATATACAACCAATTAAATACAATTCAAAAGACATAGCCTAACCAATCAGAAACAAAAAATAATTATTGAATAAAATATTCTAAAAGAGCTAAATCATTTTAAATATGATTTGTTTGTGTTTTAAAACTGGTTTAATACTAACCATTTTGTCCAACCCAGGTGCATGATCTGCTTGCATTTTCAATATCTAAGCATATATTTTTAATTCTAATTTATTGTCCATATCACCACCTCTTATGTCTTTTGCAAGAGTATCAATCACTCTAAATACAAAATCATGTTGAGATCCATTCTCATTTCTATGTTTAGCTAAAAGGCATTAGTCGTTATGTTTCTACGGATGTAAGATCTATGTTCAGTAATGCAGTCATTTGACTTCCAAGAAGATTTCCCTACATAAAAACATTCACATATTTTACAGGTAGCCAAATAAACAACAAAGCTAGTGTTGCATGTTGCAACACATTTAAACTTGTAAGGGCCAAGCAAAAGAGCAGCCGTGACAGTCACCCTGGAGTATTCCCCTTTGAATTTTTATCCCTGGAATAATAATTTGTCCTTTATCATGCCTTAACTGCAAAAATAATAATATGTATGATGGTTCTCCTTAAGTATCTGCATCCAAAATCTCATTCTTTCCTTATTTCTAGAATTACCCCCCCCCTTCATCCTCACCCCTTCCCACTTTGAATAATAGCTTTCTGCTTGTGTTATTTATAAGAGCCTTAACTGTGTAGCTCTAAAATATCCCTTCAAATCAGGCATTTCTAAACCTCCTTGTTCTGTTGGGAATATCAGCTTATCCCACTTGACTCTTGCCTTCTTTTCCTGTCGAATAAAATCCTTCAACTCTTTATTAATTACTGTCCACAACTTCTCCTCTGGTTGATAAAAATATGCCTGACCTGTGTATAAAACAAAAGGGGCTAGAAACATTTTACTGTTTTATCTTGCTATGTATGTCCATAGACAAGAGCTCCAGATTTCTCGGTTTTTGTATTATCTTTTGTTTAATCTCTTCCTGCATATCATTAGCAGCCATAACCAAATTCTTTTTAATCCATACTCCTAAATATTTCATTTTATCATGTCCCTATAAAATGAGTATTGTTGTACCATTTCATTTGGTTACCTAGTTTATAGCTATACCCTTTGTTTTATCTTCATTAATTTTTGTATCCCAAAAAAAAAAAAAAAAAAAAAACGCTGAAACTGTCTCAGAATATTCCACAACACTGGGAAGTCCTTTTCTGGTTTCATCAGATGCAAAATAATATCATTTGCAAGTAAAGCCAACTTTTCTTGAATAAAATACTGATTATATCCTTGAATTTCTGAAGTCCTTATATTCTTTCTCAGTGGTTCTAAATATAACTCAAATAACAAAGGGGAAAGAGGATACCACTGCCTGGTTCCTCTTCTCAGATACAACTCATCATGGAGGAACCCTCCTCCTTTGATTTTTGCCTCCAATCCCTCATATATACTTCTAATTAACCTTATTATTGTATCTGGAAATGCAAATTATTCCATTGCCCTACTCATACAATCCCAGCTTACTCTGTTGAAAGCTTTCTTTGCATCAAGACCCACCCATAACAGCAGCATTTTCTTACAGTCTGCTTCCTTCTGGATCATCATTATTCCGTTAATATTGTCAGATGTTTGGTGCAGCTGTAGCTTTGTTGCCTCACAGCAAGAGGTTCTCCCATTCGATTCTCGGCTGGAGCGCCTTCTGTGTGGAGTCTGCATGTCCTCCCCATGGTCGAGTGGCGTTCAAAAGACATGCGTGAATAGGTGTGCCTTCACTGAAGGTTGGACGTCGAGCTGACATCTCAGCATCGTAAAAATCTACTGCCAATCATTAGTGGACCAAAGTGCCGCTGTGGCGACCCCTAACCGGGAAAAGCCGAAAGAACAACAACAACAACATTGTTAGATGTTTGCCTCCCCTCCACAAAACCACTTTGGTCCATATTTATCAATATTGGCATCAGCTTTGCCATTCTTTTAGCCATTATTGACATAAACAGCTTATAATCATAGTTTATAGTTGAAATGGGCCTATATGAAGCTGAATCAGATGGGTCTTTACTTTCTATAGGTATTACAGCTACCACAGCTTTTTTTCTATATTATTGGTACCTCCCATCCTTTAAAAAATGTTAAAACCTAACTTCCAAACTTCCACTAGAATGTCATCTATGCCTGGAAACTTTCCTGTAGATTGGTTATATCTATTTTATCTCATCTCCTCCTATATAAACTGTTTGTTGTTGAGCCTCATCTGCTTCTAAACCTGGCATGTTTAAATCTTCCATAAATATTTCCATTTGTGCTTCTTCTTGATTCCCCCCTTTTCTGATTTATACAAATTTTCATAAAATTTCTGAAATCTCTCTTAGTACAACTATATGATCTCTGGTTATTTTTCTTGATATAAGCTCCCTAAGTTTGGCAACAACACTTTCTCCTTTCTGTTGCCTAAGTCGTTGTGCAAAACATTTTTGTGCTCTGGAGTTATCAAAAAACAGTTGCTTAACAGCAGTCTTTCTGAACTCATGCATATTATCCAGGTGCTCCCTTATTTTCTCTTTAGCATTCTGCAATTGTGCGTCCTCTTGTTCTGTGAGATTCCCCTTATGTTGTAATACTTTAACTTTTGTCGTCCCCTCTAAATAATTTTTATTTCTTAACCATATCTCTTTTTTTTTCTTTCATTTCTATACTACTTTTAAATCTACTTTAATTTTATCCTACTCACTAGCTATAAGTTCAGGAGTGCTTTCTGTCTTCCCTAATAATTCCCAGATAAGTTCCACTACCAATTCCTTAAATCTCTCTTTTTAATAAGTATGTGGGGAAGCACCAGTGTCTCATCTCGACTTCATTTCCCTGCATTTTTATCTTAGTAATTATTGGTGTATGAACTGAAATAGGTTTTGGATGTGTGTATCAGGGTTCTGAATTAAATGGACATGTTCCTATAAAATATAATTTGTATCAAATCTAGCTCTATTATACTTTGGGGAATAGTATATACATTCTCTTGAAGTTCTTGCTACTGAATTCGTATATTTCATACCATATATTTTCATAAATTTCTTCAGAAGTCTACCCTCTTTTGTTATATTTTCCATTTTGTACCCCCAGATACATTCTTACTGTTCCAAATAAAATTGCTGTCCCTATCTATAAGTAATATTCCCTGCTGAAAGCTGATTATTTTTCCCAAAATTTTGTAAACTCCAAAATAGTGGGGCATTTGCCTTTCTTAATTTTCCGCCAGGACAGAGTATCTTTCGTGTTAAATCCTTTTATTATGTTGCCTACTTTTTCTAGTAGTGTTTTTAAATAAAGGGGAGAAGATTTACTATGCTTTGGATAAAATAAAGGATATCTTTGGACACTTTGGATAGTTTGAAGCAGTTGCGATATAGCAGTGAAGGCAATTAGCAGTCTCATAGTCTCAGCAGTTATTTGTTTCATTTTTTTCAAAACAAACAGTTTCCTCCTGTATCAACCTTTCAAATTTCACTATTTCCATCATTTTGTCTTACTTTCTGTTGGGATTATCATTCCAAGGAGAATAGGGGTTGGGATCCAAGACTATTCATTATTTAAGGGGCTACGCCAAGGTTACAGCACAAGGGGTGGCAACGCTAAATTCCAGTTCAGGGCAGCTTGGGTTCAGTGCAGCATGCTTTCTCTAATTCTAACCTTCCTTTTTCTTCTGCAAGGGCACAGGGCATTTTGCAGCACTACACAGGGCATTTTGGCAGCACCTCCTCCTTTATACCTTGCCATCCTCCTTACCTCTGTGTTGGGGACCTTGGCAATGTGGGACTGCAGCAATTATGTATGAAGAATAAAGTACAGATGTGCCCGCATAACCATAATTAGTAGATCACAATTACTATTACTACCCAGGATCCCCTCCTTCCCTAGAGGGTTAGGTGTGGTGTGTTGTAAATTGTTAAAATGATTGTGTATATTGTATATATTGTACATATCTAGGGTGCAGTTGGTTGTTTTTGTTCTTTGGTTTTTTTGGTTCTTTAGGGTTTTTTGACATCTGGGGCAAGAAAGACAAAAGAAAATGAGATATATATATGCGCGTCGTACATGCGGCGCCTCCTATGACGTCCTGATGTCAGTTTCTAAAGCGCCTTGACTAATAACGAATATGGGCCTAATTAAGACGACAGAGGAGCTAAGACTGCAAGTGTAAGGACTGCAGCAATGAGGCGAACAACATTTATACTGGGGTACAAAAACTGTGCTTTTAGGTGTAATATAAATACATGCCAGTGTAATCGTCATCCCTTGCCAGTAGCCCTGTACTACTACAAACCTGTCATTTTCTTTTCTTCCACTTCTATTGCTATTGAAGTTCCTCTGGGAATTAATTTAAGTAATGCTCTTTTCCTTTGTCTCTGGTATCCTGCTGAATATCCATCCTGAAATCCTTTATTCATTGTCTGCGTCTACATTCCCCCAGGTAAGAAAATCAAACATTATTCAAGATTTCTTGACGATATTTATATTATATGGGATGACAGCATAGACAACTTATTTAAATTCCTTGAATTCATCAATGAAAGTAGCTAATTTCTGAAATTTACCCATGCTTACAGTTGCATAGGGTTACCCTATTTAGATACTTTTATATACAGACATGAAGGGGAAGTAAAATCACGTATACATAGGAAAAGCACATTCTCCAGTCATTATTTAGAATATGGGAGCTACCATCCGGAGAAAATGAAGCATAACATATTCAAGGGTCAATGTATAAGAGCTGCAAGAATGACCTCACATTATAAGGAGATGGTAGACGAAGTAAAATTTATTACACAACTTTTCGAAGAGAGGCGATACCCCATCAAGATGATGGAACAAATTGGTTCAAACATCATTAAGCAAGGGGGAAAAATACAAACCCTTGTTAGGTTCTGGAGATATCTATAAATTTAGATCAAGCAACATAAGTAATATCAGTATAGGCAATCAAACCAGTATTATTCAATATGAGAGATCATGTATATTAACATTTAACATGGAGGTAGAACAGGTTAAGAATATATTAATAAAATACTGGTTCTTATTATTGAGGGACACCAGTTGGATAGATATTATAGGAACCAAACCCAGATTTGTACTTAAAATGGGTCGCAATATTAAATGATATCTGGAAAGAAACAATCAAATGACATCCACTATAAAAAAATAATAAAGGGAAACATACTACAAAATGTGGGATGTGTAACCAATGTGGATTTATACTAGAAGTAGCCAGTATTATGCTAGATAATGTGGGTCACACAAGGATAAAATTTAGGCATGGTAATTGCAAGACAAAAACGATTATATACATGGCAAAGTGTATTGTATTTGTATGTTCCGGTTTTTACATAGGTAAAACTGAAAGAAGCTTTAGACAACGTATATATGACCACACTTATTGTATAAGAAAGAGAGACACTAAGAATGCATTATACAGGCATATTGAAAAGATGGGAGACGCCCACAAATTCAGATTTGCCATACTAGAAACTATCCATATAGATCCCAGTGGGTGTGACCATAAAACTTTACTGGCGTTTAGGGAAACGTGGTGGCAATTATATTTAGATGCCATGAATCCACCTGGACTTAATGATTATATTTCTTGCAAACCCATTTTAGAGACATATTAATTTTTAATTTTTCATTATGAGATCTGGAATGTCCATATTGTTAATGCTCAAATACTGTTCATATATTTATTAAGTTCATTGAATTTCCCCTGTGGGAGAGTGTTGGTCCAGTTTGTAGCTGTTAACAAACAGTATATAGCATTTGTAACATCAGTTTTAATCATTTTACAACACTTTATCAGTAATTAGTTTTTGGTTTGTATATATTTTTAGGAAATATGTATGTTTTCAACGCACACACAACTAAACAAAAATATTGTTTTTTTTTTTATGTGTTGAACACAATATACATTTTTAGGTAGAGATACCTGATATATATTGGCTAATATGTATTTTATAATTTAAACAGGCCATTTATATGTGTGTATATATATATATATATATATATATATATATATATATATATATATATATATATATATATATATATATATATATATATATATATGTCCTTCGGTTTAGGAACAAGGTTGCAATATGTGTATATTATGTATATGACTTTAAAAGTCTGATTGAGAGAATTGTGGCACCAAAATTTTAAACAAAGGAAGTGTTCGCTCAACATTACACTGTTTTACAGTTATTTGATGTTTTTATGTTTGTTGGCACAGCGTGTTTGGAATAAATCCCGTTTTTTTTAAGAGGAAGAGGCTGGTGCACTTATTGGTGATACATGGCTGTGTATTTCCCCCAGGTAATAATATAAGCACACTAGAAGACATTCTCCATTGGTTATCCACTACCTTCCCCCAATAAACCATTGTTCTTGGTGACTTTAATATTGATTGCTACACATGCTCAGCTGAATCCCCGGTCACCCATATAAATCTTTTCGATTTCACACAATTAGTAACCACTCCTACTAGGATTAGCAAACCCACTAACAGAGTAAGTATTTTAGATTGGATACTTGTCAATAATCACCCCATTTGTATAAATCTGGGACCCTCCCTGATGAGCTCAGTGATCACTCTCTGACTTACATTATTAAGTATAAGGTTAAGATTCCCCACCTGACCACATACAAAACAATCAGAAATAATAAGAACTTCAATCCCATCAAATTCCAAAATGAGCCTAAGTCGCTTAATTGGTTGGTCCTCAAACATCTACCACTAGAAGAGGCTGTAGCATACTTTAGCACTAAATTCCTGAGCATCCTTGACTCTCATGCTCCTGTACGTACATTAGAACTAAATCTAATACTGCACCATGGCTCACAAAAAAAAAAAAAAGTTAAAAATCAAACTTACTAATAAAGCTTGGGTAACTAAAGCCCCTCCTGACCAACTGAGATTCCATCAATTCAGGAATGACACAAAAAAAAAATCCATTCTGATATACAAAAAAAAAATACTACCTTAACCTTCAACAAAAACACCAAAACTATCCCCAAAAGGTCTGGGCAGGTATAAACCGACTTCTTCATCCAGGACAACCTACCATTCCAACCCCTCCAACTCCACCCAGAAATGACCTGAGGACATTGCTAGTGCTTTTAATAAATTTTTCACCGATACTATCAAGTCCCTAGCTAACCAACTCACTCCCACATGCTCTAACACTACCTCAATCATATCCACTACTTATCCTTTCTTTAACTTCCAACTGGTCTCTACTGCTCATATCCGATCCCTAATCAAAAAATTAAAACCAACCACCCTATCTGCAGACCTCCTTTCTGCTGAGTACCTACAAAAAGCTGCAGATGTCATAGCATACCCCATCTCTATCCTGATTTATAGGACCTTAACAGATAGTGCTATCCCCTCCATCTGGAAAATATCCCATGTTATCCCACTCCACAAAGGGGGAAGCTCAACCGAACTGCCCAATTATAGACCGATAGCCAATCTTTCACCACTGGCCAAAATAATGGAGAAGTGCGTCCCTAGGCAACTTATGCACTTTCTCACTCAGAACAACCTGCTGGCAAACTCTCAGCATGGCTTTAGGCCACATCACAGCACCACATCCACCCTCCTTTCCTTCACCAATGTTTTAAACCAAAATCTGAATAATAATATGCTATCCTTGGCCCTCTTTCTAGACCTCTCAAAGGCCTTTGATATGGTTAATCACTAAATACTCATCCCCTCTCTAAAAGCCATTTCTTTGGACAACCATGTTATTTAATGATTCTCATCCTGTCTGAGTGGAAGAAAACAGGCTGTATTATGGCAGGACAAATTGTCCACCCTGCTTCCTCTCACTCTTGGAGTCCCTCAGGGCTCTATTTTAGGTCCTCTACTCTTTTCTGTCTTCATCAGTAACCTTCACACTGTCATCCATGAAGCAGCCTGCATCCAATATGCAGATGACTCCACCCTGATCTGCTCGGCCTCCTCCCCATCAGACCTGCAAATCTTAACCCAGAATACATTTAACATAGTTGAAAATTGGCTTTCTAGTCACTGCCTGCTCTTAAATCCCAGCAAATCTAAACTACTACGCCTCACCCCCACTAGTAGGTCTATCCCACTTTCCTTCTCCATAACATCCAACAATGGTACCTTTATTTCCCCAGACATCCACACTAAGCTGTTAGGGGTTATAGTAGATAATAATCTCAAATTTGATTTAAATGTCAATAAGACTATCAAAGCCATTAATCAGAAGCTTGGCTTACTATATAGAAATAAAGCTTTCCTAACCCCATTTGCAAGGACTGCTATCGCCCACTCTCACCTGTTGTCTACACTCCTATATGCTTCTCCTATACTCTCCAAATTGAACAAAACTGAAATCAACAATGTCTCATGCTACTATACCCATATTAACAGATTTGTCACTAACTCTATATATAGGACACATCACTGTTAAAAACCTCAGTCTCTTAGGGTGGCTAGAGTTCCCTAACTTACTTCAGTTTAATCAACTCATAGTAGCGCACAAAATTTTCGAATCACCCTGAAAATACTCCTGCACTCAAAAACATTAGCAACCCCAGGCCATTGCACTCATCCAACAAACTGCTGGTACAAACACACAAAGCCATCAACTCGGCTGGAGATTCCCTGTTTGCCAGCTTTGTTGGCAAAACTTGGAATTCACTCCCAGCTAACCTTACCAGCTAACTTTACTCTTGAACCCTCTCTAAATCTCTTTAAAAAAGGCCTCAAACAATATTTTAAAGTGCAATGGCTTTGTCCCTGCACCAACCCAGATGAACTCCATATCTACCTTCTAGTTTAATTAGTACTGTATGCATTTTTGCTAATAACCATATGTTGTTGCCTATTTTAGCTATGTATAATATGAAACACTGTAAAACCTTGGTGTGTCCCTTCTTGAAAGCTACACTGAACGTACGCTGTACATACTCTGTAAATATGCTTGTTATGTTAGCTGTATGCCTGTCTCTTAATGTGTTATGCTTATGTGTGTAACTGGAGCTTTTCTCCCTGGGCCTCTGCTGAAATTGGACATGTATCCAGTCGGACTATCCCAGTCAACAAATGTAAAATAAATAAAATAAAATAAATAAAAATGTATCAAATGTATATGCTCAGTTCTTTCCAAATGTGTCGCCTGTAGCATTGCTATTTGTACCCTGCATTTATTAAGTATTATTTCCTTTTTGTCTATACCTGTGAGACCATTCACATTCCAAGATAGTTTGGAAAGTGTTACAATTCTTGTAAGAAGTCATTATTGTTACCTATTATATATGGCAGCTTTATTTAAATATCTAATTTAAGCTTTTTGTGGTACATGCACCCAATAATGTTTGGCAGCTTAATCCTTTATACATTTTTTCTTAACATTGGAACATATGTCACAATTTCCAAGACTTTTTGTTTTCAAAAAAAAAAAAACCCTCCAAGAATCCATTAATTTAATACAAACACACATAACTATGTACATCTTCGGGTAATGAAGTTTAACCCTCCTAACAGCAACATGTGCCATCAAGCCTAGTTAACCTGAAAGTGAGGTTATTTATGCTAAGATGCATATTAGTGCCAGTGCTTCTATTTAGACTAATTGGTGTCTGTTTTTTTTTAATCTTTATCCCCCCCCGAAGTGAAAACTACTTCCATGCTTTCAGAAATCATTAACTTTTAACCTTGAAGAAAACATGCCTCCATGGAAAAGTACGGAAAAATAAAACGTATTCCTCTGTTGCAGTCGAAAGCAAGCTGAAACAGTTGTTACTAAAGGAAAACTTTTCATTGTATTCAGTGTTTTCATATTTATTTGCTTCCATTTAAAATTTGTTATTAGATTAAGCCACGTGTCTTAATCTAGACATTCACCTATGCAAAAGCAAGAGAAAACATGTCAGATTTACAAATATTATGATCTGTGCACTTTTACACCCCATCTCCAATATGAACAACCCAAGATTATAGCTTATTAACTTAAACATGCTTTTGTCTGGTTTTTCTTCTCTTTTTGCAATGTAATGACTACATTTCTTAATACGTTTATCAAATACTTTACTATAAAATATGCAATTTATATTGTGAAAAGTTTCACAGAAATACCGTTAAGGAAAGAAATTGTTTGACTTATTCTTTTCCTTCCTTCAGCACCCCTTCCCTCAGAGGCCTTCCAAACATTACAAACATGAAGAGAGGTAAATGCCTTTTATTTTCTCACAAGTTTAAGAAAGTTAATCAAGTGTCCACTCTTTCCACGTGTTCTTATACAGCTGTGCTTCACAAATGTGATTGATGGTTTCTAGCCTCACATTTTTTTCACTAATTTTCATGTTGCTGGTCTTCCTGTTAATCTCCCAAGTCCAGATTCTGGTTCAGTTCCATGATGCTCTTGGGTCTTCTGGTCAACTCATATGCTTTTCTCTGTCTCTCAAGCATTTTCATTTGGAACAGGGGAAAAGGTTTCACTGACAAAGTCTCTGTGTACTTTATTATCATGAGAAGCAGACTCCCCTTCTGCTTGAGGGCTCGTTTTTTTGTTTGACAAACGTTTGCATTTCCTCTTAGCCTGCTGTGTATCAAAAAGTGACTGATTCTTCTGAAGCCAGCTGAAAACAGCAGCTTCAGTCTCACACCTGCCTTTTGACATTCCCTGATTAGTGGAGTAAATGTGTTTTTCTTCTGCCTAGTGTGCAGTGAATAACAATTTTTCACAAATACTCTTCTTTCTCCAACTTTTAATACTTTGGCCTTTTGCCACAGTTTTGTCAGGATTAACTCTTTCTGCTGGTAGGTTTGCTTCTTTACTAATAAAGGTCTTGGCTGCTTTGTTATGGCCATGTTTGGAGCATACAAGCAATGTGTCTTTCAATTAACAGTTCCTACAGTGGGATACTACTCCAGTTGCTTATCTGCACATTCATAAAATGAAAACAGTTTGTTCCTTTTAGTTTCTCTTGCACAGCAGAAAATCTCACTTTTTTTCCCTGTGTGTTCTGTCCTCTAATTCTACCATTTTTTGATGCATCCTTTGTGAGCAGTCTCATACTCAGCAGTCATTTCTTCATTTTGACCTCTGATTTTTGCTGTTTTATCAGCTCATCTGAATATCTGTTTAAATATTCTTCCATTTTCCCAGATATTTGTTATTTCAGTTGATATACTCTGTTTTTTGTTTATTTTTAATCAGCTCTGAGCACATTTGGCTTATTTTCTCCTGTAAATTACTGAAATCCATCTCTTACAGCAAAGCTGGAGCTTGAACTGTTTTTTTTTTTTTTTTTTGCTGATCAACTGCAGGATTCGTTCTAGTCAGTGTTTTCCCTTAACCGTTTCTAGTTAATTTTCTTTCATGCTCTCTTAGTTTCTTCTTTGCAGGTATCCAGGCAGTGTACCTGTTACTGCATTTTACTCAAGTTGACAAAATCTGGCTGCAGTTTCTCAGTTTTTGTTTTTACGCTGTTGGAGATGAAGTTAAGCTGTTGATCAGTGTGCAACCATCAGGGAAGTCAGGGATTCTAAGATGTGCTCCAAAGCAGTTTCAGGGAAAACTAAATTTTCAGGGAGAGAGTGGGCAAAAATAGGATAGCTCAGGTAAAGTTAGCACTTAATGTTTCTGCCAGTATATTGGCTGTGTATCTTGGGGATCAGAATGTGTGATGATATTATGAATGAAATTAGTGCATTTCTGGCCATTTTCTGACATAACTAAAAACAGATTGTTTTCCTTTGATATCTGTGCAGACTTTAATGTTGCACTTTGCTTTGCCTTTTTATAGCACTGCTGTTTAATTCTTTTCTGGGAGGTTTCAGTGTGGCGTTATGGTAAGTGATGGAGATTTCTTACAACTTTTCATTATTTTTTGTTATGCAGTTTATTAATGTGGGAGTTCTGTGAGAGAGGTTTATTTCTGAATTTATTATTGCATTTAGGAGGGATGGTGCTGAGTTTTCTGTGCATCTGTTTAGATGTTGGTAAAATAGGTGAATGCAGTTGTACTGTTAGGTCCATCAGTGAGGTAGGTTTGGGGAATGTTGCATATGTTTTCTACAAGCCTATGTAGGTTTGCTGTAGAGAAGTCATTAAAGGTGGTAGCATTTGGTTGTGGGGTACTACCACTAGGCCTGAGAGACAATGACTTATTTGTTTTTCAGATTTAACCAGGGATGAGGAGATGTGGGGTGGTGCACAGGTGGGGCTAATCTGATAAGGGCAGGGTCAAGGATATTAGAGTTTCTTGTGGATAGGTTTAGAACTTGCTGCAGCACATTGGTATTAAAATCTAGGAAATGTTAAATATGCCCATTTTTAGAGGTGTAAGAGTGCCAGTCGATGCCTATGTGATTGAATTCCCTTAGCAGAAAGGTATTTGGATTATTTCACCCCTCAGTGGTGCTGAAGTAATTTCCATAGACTTTGGTGTGTTCATTGATGAAGATCTGTACCAAGCAGTGAATCAACAGCTGGATTTGTTAGGAACAGTTGAGATCTTTGAGTCCCAAGTTAGGGTTATAGGTAATTTGTTCTGAAATTATTGTATTTCACCAAATCGTGCTGTGTGACAGATACTGCATTAATTTAAATAATTTTGTGTCTTTGACTTCCCTAAAAAAGTACCATAATGTACTTCCTGCTCAGTGATATTTTACACCATTTTGCTGAACACTGTGACAGTCTGACAGCACTGTAGTGTAAAACGTGCTCATACCACAGAAATAGGACATGATTCAGAGCTGCTCTAAACAGTGGTATAAAGAATTAGCTCTTCGGAAGTATGGCCCTTGATTAGATGTAGTTACAGAAGCTATTTAAATATGTATGCATGTGCATGCACAAACAAACACATATAGATAGATATATCTATCTATATTGGGTGTTACTGTGGTGCAGCAGTTAGTGTTGTTACTTCACAGCAAGAGGTTCCCCAATTCGATTTTTGGCTGAGGTGCCTTGTATGTGGAGTCTACATGTCCTTCCTGTGTTTGCATGGGTTTCCTCCGGGTGCTCTTGTTCCAAAGACATGCAGTATGTGGATTGGACACACTAAATTGACCATAGGTGTGAGTGTGTGGTATAAAAGAACTACCGCTGCAGGGCTAGCCACATGGCAGTATAAACCGTGGATCTAGAGGACTGTCACTGTTGAAGTGACACCCTGACCCCATGTGTAAAAATGGGAAAAAGGGGTTGTAGATGGATGGATATGTATAGATGGATTACTATCAAAATGTGGAATGCTACTTATGTGAATCTGGGATGGTTCAATGCATCTTTTCCAGTTTCCAAAATGCCGTTTTGAGAAATGTTCAAATGCACATTAGTGAATGGTAGTGTACATGCGCTAATGTGCACTCGACATTCTGATAAATTGCACTAGAGTGGGGATCATGAAATGTACCCTTTTCCTCACTGTTGTGCGATCTCATAGTTGGAGTATATAATATGTGTGGTGTGTGGGGAGGACAGGGGTCTTACCCCCTTGCAAAAACATTACCAATAATATGGACTTTCGACATTAGAACTTCCAGTGTTCGAATATCAAAACTGTGGTTCCATTTCCGATATTTTGGTAATTTTATATTACCAGATTTGGAAAATGAATTTGATCAAAAAGTGGAAAATATTTTTGATTTTCCACATTTTGATAGTAAACCATGTACATGTATGGAGAAAGAAGGAGAAATGCATGTTCAGCATACATTGGAGACAGACCTTAAAGTTTGGTGCACTTTATTTACACAGAAGCATAAAGATAAAATAAAAACAAGTATAGTTGTGCAGCAGGAAAGGTCCTTTTAAACAAAAACTAAGTCAAAATGTTTTATTTATTTTATTTTACATTTGTTTACCGGGATAGTCCGACTGGACACAGGTCCGTTTTCAGTGGAGGCCCGGGGAGAAAAGCTCCACAAATAATTACTTTACATTCTCTTGGTTAACATTACCAGTAAGACAGAACCTTAGTTAACATTAGTATGATATAAGACAGTATTCATGGAGACAGTTACAAAGTTAGTTACATTACAATAGTAATATTTGCAGATAGTTACAAAGTTAGTTACATTACAATAGTAATATTTGCAAGGTACAGGATATTTTGGCTCAGAGTACAGTATGTTTGTTGAATATGGATAAAAACAGTAGTTTAATATGAGATTTGTAGAAGTATTTGCTAAAATTTGTGCAAAAAGGGGTAAGATGGTAGAGCATAATTGGTGTTATAGCTTTGTGTCACTAAGCTATTAGTGGTTGAGGACAATGGTGTTTGTTTAAGTGAGTACTAATAGTTGTGACTTGTTTGGTCTAGCCTGGGGGAAGACATGGGCATTGCCAGTTTTGCATAAAATGTGATTTGATGGTTTTTTTTGAAGAGGGAGGTGAGGATATTGAGGTTAGGTGATTGGGTAGGAGGTTCCAGGTTTTAGCATTACAGCAGGTGTAGAGTGATTTGCCAGCTTCATTTTTGTGCTTGGTGACCTTTATGTGGTTTTGTTGTGTTGATCTTAGGTTTCTGGAGGGAGTATAGTGTTGAATTAATTGCTGCAAGGCTGGAGTTTTCATAGGAAGGTAGTAGAGCTTATGGACAGTGCTGAGTTGGTTGAGTAGAAGGATTTTGGGTAACCCAAGCCAGTTGAGTTGCTTGAGGGATTGGCAGTGATGGGACCTATATGTGGCTTCATTAGCAAATTTGGCAATTTTGTTGTAGCATGATTCAATTTTTGAAAGTTCTGCTTGGTGAAGGTTTGTTAAGATTGGGGAGGCATACAGAAGTATAGATAAACAGATGAGTTCTGGCTATGGTGGCTTTTGTGTGTCTGGTCATGTAGTTGTGGTTTCTATAAAGGAGTCCGATCTTTTTATTGACTTTCTTAATTGTTTGAGAGATACGGATGTCATATTTAAGTTTAGTATCAATTACTACTCCTAACAACTTGGTGTGAGGTGTAGGGGTAATGGTAGTGTTGTTTTTGGATATTATTGGAAAGTTATTGTTTATGGGGGGGGGGATCTACTTGGGTTAAAAAGAATAAGTTGAGTTTTCTTTGGGTTAAGTAACAATTTGATGTTTGTGAACCATTCTTCGGCAAGGGTAAAGTTATTTTGTGTTATAATTTGTAGTTCATCAAGGGTGCTAGCAGCACGTATTATAGTGGTATCATCTGTGTATTGGACTATTGAGGTGGAGGGTAGGGATGGTGCTATGTCATTAGTAAATAATGAGAATAATAGTGGGCCAAGGATGGATCCTTGTGGTACACCAAGGGTTATTGGGAGTAGGGGCGACAGTTGGTTTATCCAGAGAACAGCTTGTTGTCGGTTAGATAAGTAGCTACTGAACCAGGATAAGGTGGAAGAGTTTATGTTAAGAGTGGCAAGTTTTTCTAGTAGTAGACTGTGGTTCACCATATCAAAGGCTTTTGATAGGTCTAGGAATACTGAGGATACAAACAGGTTGTTGTTTTTGTATTATTTGAGAAGGATAGCAATGCTGTAGTAGTACTGTGTGATGGTCTGAATCTATGTTGGGATTGTGATAATAGATTGTTGTGAAGCAGAAATGTCATTAGTTGTGAGTGGACTACTCTCTCTAGAATCTTTGATAGGGGTGATAGTATTGCAATAGGGCGGTAGTTAGTAAGTTCAAGGGATTGTCCCCCTTTATGTAATGGTATTATGTGTGATATTTTCCATGATTTAGGTACTTTGGATTCAGTTATAGATCTGTTGATGAGAATGGATACAGGATAGGCAATGGCCTCTGCAGTGATTTGTAGGAATTCTGCTGGTAGTTTGTCTACTGCTGGGGTTGTTAGCTTCAGTCTTTTGAGGAGTTTGGTAATAGTTGTAGTTTTGACTGGTTCTAGGGAAAAATTATGTATATTATCTGAGTTGGAGTGGGTGGGGGTTGTAGTTGATGTGTGAGAGCTAGTTGTTTGGGTATTGGCTAGGGCTTGGATGGTTTCAGTAAATTATTTGTTAAAGTGGGTGGAGATGTTATGTAGATTGTTTGGTAGTATAGGGGCAGGAGTGGTAGGTTTTCCAGGGTGTAATAGGTTGTTAATTGATGTCCAGAATTTTTGAGGGTTGTGAGAGTGTTTTTCCTGTAGTTTTTTATAGTATGTAGTTTTGTCAATTTTTATGTGTTTTTTGGCTTGATTCCGTAGTTCATGATATTTTTGCTTTAGACTTGGGGTTTTGTGTTTATGGAATTGCAGCCAGGCTTTGTCTCTTTCTTTCATTAGGTATCTGGTGTCTTTAGATAGCCATGGTGCAAGGTTGGTTTAATTCTAGTGGTTCTAGGTGGAGCATGGGAGTCTAGGATGTTCAGAAAGGTTGTGTTGAAGTATTCTACAGCTTCATCTAGTGGTAAGTATTTTGGTTTCATATCAGTCAAATGTTCTATGCAGTCTCAAGCAAATCTGACCACAATAGTCCCTTTCCCTGACTGGCTAATGTATCGTCCAGTCACCTTTCTGGCTGCTACCCAGCAAGTGTCTCTATACTAGGCCATATAATTCTCCTCGAGAAGCAAACATCTCTTTCAGTCAAGTTTCTGGCTGGCAACTACCAGAAGTTCCTACTGTTGGTCATATAATGCCATCATCGCCTAGAGGCAAATGTCTCTGTCATGTCCATACCCCAACATATCAGAAACACCACTAATCCTTCCAAATTCAAGTCACTTCTTAGGGAGCAGCTTACAAATAACTACACCAGGCTGACCTTACAAGACTTACTTACCTTCTCGACACCTACTACAATTGCACTACTCCTCCCCACTTTCTCTTGATGTATTCTCTCTCCCCCTCCTCTACCAGCTTTGTATTACTCTCTCACTCAGTTCTCATATATTTCCAAATAAACTGTTGATAAAACTTGTTTTTTACTAGGTAAGCACAATGTTATATTTTATGTTTTTGTAAAAAAAACACTACTGATCGTGGAACAATGTATATAGTCTACTACTCTCCTATGAGTTATGTTGTATTGTTTTTTATTAAGTTAGGAACAATGTTGTTTTTTGCCTTTCTTAATGTTATGCTTTTGCAAAAATGCTCTGTGTGTCACACAATCCTACATGCTGTTCAGTATTCTTGTTCTGCTATGTAATTTTCCCTATTACTCTATGCAAAGTTACTTTCTCCCTGAAAAGTATTTTCAATGTTAATTAATACTAGTTTTGGTAGTGTATTTGTACTGTAGTGGAGCTTTTCTCCCTGGGCCTCTGCTGAAAATGGGCTTCATTGCCCAGTCAGACTTTCCCAGCAAACAGATGTAAAATAAATTAAAAAAAAAATGTTATCTTAGGCTTTTTCTTTTTTCTGCATTCATGAGGGTGTGCCATTTCACTATCTACCGCTTCATGTATTACCATATTGTTGTAAGTATTTGTACCGGCTAAATATTAGTGTTATCATTGCAAAATCTAATTTTTCCCAACAAAATATTAGTTTAGACATTTTTTGCTACAAAACAGTGTTAACAGTTACTATGCCACAGTGTCTGTCTAGCAAATGTATGTTTACATATGCCTGTCATGACTAGAGCAACAATATTCTCTTTTGTTATGAATGTCAATGACAAGAACCCAAACAACTAACAAATGTTTGTGATACCTTTTGGAGATGATTTTAGTTTATACACATATCTGACTTTTTACTCTTTAAGAATTGCAGCACATTTCCATGTAAGGTATGAGACTAATTCCAAATAGCATTGCATATCTTAACTGTCTGGACTTTCTGCAGTAAACTATAACAAGATATATAGTGCTGTGAAACAGAATGTACTTTGCTAATTTTTGGCATGTGGCAGTATATGTACATCAGTTTGTATAAATAAATATGGCAGTTTGTATAAATAAATTTGCAGCTAAGGCTGGCGCTCGGGCTCATAGAAACATGCAGTCTTTTTTCTGTATTGCTTAGTGGGGAGTGGTGTATTCCTTGGCTTATTTAGTAGTATATATGCTGAGTAAGAATAAAAAGATGGTTGAAGTGATGTGTTGTGTACTTCTTTCATTGCATGGTGCATAATATTACTCTGTATACGCAGAGGATTATAGTTTTATAATGCTATAAAGATTTGCAAGTGTACCATCTTCAGTGCTATTTTTAGGCTGTTAATTTAACATTGCTATTCCGTCTCCAGACAACACAGCTTTATAAAAGAAAGATGAAAAACAGCAAACAGTGGCACTGGCAGCAAAATAAGAAAGTAGGATGATAAATAATTTGTATATGAGCTATACATGTAATCTATTGTATCTGAATACGATGATACCATAAAAAATAACAAGTAATATAGATAATGCAGTGTGAGACCTTGGAAACTTGAAGTGATGTCAGTGTCCATTTTCATTAGTGCTATGGAACAAGTGTGTGCTTGTGTGTGCCTTCTGGGGAAGGTTGAGTGCCGGGCTGGCAACTCGGCACCATAAAAAAACTTCACTGCCAATCATGAGCTGACAGGTGATCCGCTGTGGCGACCCCTAACCGGGAAAAGCCGAAAGAAGAAGACTGCATCGTATATAAATGTTTAATTTAAGATGTTTCCAATTTTCATTATGAAGCATACAACCAGACAGTTCATCTGCGAATCAAGTAATCAAGTGTAATGTACATTACAGATGAGTAAGGTGTACAATATGTTGACACGGAGTTATTTCCATAAGGCAACTTGCCATACAAATATTTTTTGTCCCAGATCCCTTCAAGAAACACATCACACCGAATGACATTTGATGACCTTTATTGAATTTCCATAAACATAATTTATAACCAATATTCATTCATTTCAACCAAAACATGATGCAGGTGAAATACCATGCATCTAACATTATCATAGGACAGGACAGCATAAACCCACTCATTCTGATCAGTAAGCAGCATCCATACCTCCACTTACTTATGAACCAGTGCACCACTCACTTCCATTACCATTTATTCCATTATACCTTCAACCAAATAAGCAGCTTCCTCCGCTTGCTTATGTACTTATCAAGCAGCGCAACCTCTGATTTTCCTTTCCCAACTTATTATTGACCATCCAACACCAGAGGGGAAACAGAAGAGGGCAAGCCTGCCCCTCTTCTCCACCCTACCCAAACTAAAAATAATCATATTCCCCACTAATAAAGAGGGAGGGAGGGTGGGTAGCAAGTTCACGCCAAAATGCGACTCCTACTCCAGTTACACTTGCCTAAAATCCTTTAAGCCCCTTCCTACCCCTACCTCATTTCCTCCTAAACCGCAGACATTCCTGTTTAACCCTATCCTCCCCCATCCTCCTAATTTCTGCTACTCTATTTATCTAACCCCACTTGAAGATGTCCCTGGACAAATTGTTCTGTTCCAAACCTCATTTGTCCCTGTCTCCTTCAAGAAACACATCACACTGAATGACATTTGATGACCTTTATTGAATTTCCATAAACATAATTTATAACCAATATTCATTCATTTCAACCAAAACATGATACATGTGAAATACCATCCATGTAACATTATCATAGGACAGGACAGCATAAGCCCGCTCGTTCTGATCAGTAAGCAGCATCCATACCTCCACTTACTTATGAACCAGTGCACCACTCACTTCCATTACCATTTATTCCATTATACCTTCAACCAAATAAGCAGCTTCCTCCGCTTGCTTATGTACTTATCAAGCAGCGCAACCTTTCACTTTCCTTTCCCAACTTATTGAATTGACCATCCAACACCAGAGGGGGAACAGAAGAGGGCAAGCCTGCCCCTTTTCTCCACCCACCAACCTGACCAGGCTGTTCCCCCTCTCTTCGGCACACTTCCAGCAATCTAAACACCATTAAGGCAGCTGACCAAACATCATTTGCTGTACCCTGTCCCCACTAACCAAGCTGGAACATAGTCATCTCCTAAAACCCTATCATATAACTAAATAACCAGTTACCGAAAACAGCTGAAAACAAAACACTGACCCTTCACCTATGCTGCGATAACCTAGCATACCCACTGCACATGAGTTAAATAATCCTTATTTCATGACCAGTATTTCATGACCAATGACAGCTCTGCAATGACTTCAAGGGCATTATAAAAACCACACAGAGTCAACTACATGCCATCTTGCCCCATTGCGACCCCATTGAGCACCCAATCCAGTAATAGCCAAATGAGCTCTCCTTAATGCCAGAGCAATAACAATTCTAATGACTCCCTGATCATTACCCTTCAACTGGACAACCAACACAAAACCCACCGCCATCTGGAGCCACACAGAAGCAAGAACAAACCATGATGCCACATCCCAGTCATTGGTTTCACTGCTTAGGATAACCAAAAATAGTATCATTAAAATCCCATTGTCTGTCAATCCTGCCATCACACTAACTATCCCTTATAAGCAATAAAACAGCTCAGCAGCCATCATGGCATACTAGCAACTTGTCAACCCTAGCCATACCATTTCCTCATTAAACCCAATTGCATACCATCATACCACATTGCGACCCCATTTACCACCCAGTGAGTGTAATAACCAAATGAGATTTCTTTAAAGTCAGTGCAATAACAATCCAGACATCTGATCAACTAGCCTTTATAAACATGAAATGTTTTAAACAACCATCATGGCATTATTAGCAGCCCAACCACCATCAGCCCTACAAGTTCCATATTGGCAACTGGAAACAAACCGCAACCCCCAACAACCCAAATGAACCTCCTACACCAGCTAACACACACACACAAAATTAAAAAAATTAATACTCCACATCCCCTCAGTCCTTCCCTCACACAAGCTACCGACCAGACCCCTCCCAGCTCATAAACCTTATCGCATACATAGCCAAATTGGCCAACAGGCCAATCGATGGAAAGTAAACCTCTGATCCCTCTCCGGTGTTAACCCAATGCCCCTTGAAACCATGCAAGGCCAATTGCCAACTCTCCTTAACAGCAGCCCTATTATAGTCCAAGAGCCTTCCTGCCATCCCACCAACTATCCAATATGAGAATAGCACCTAATAACCATCCTTGCCTTTGCTGGCCCTCACATTTCTGGAATGGCTAACTACAGCCATAACAAATGCCACAGAAATTATAACCACTTGAACTCGATATTCCAAGACCAATCCTTGCACAAAACCCATCTTTACAATAGACAATGTCTGTCAGTCTTCTCACTCAACCTATCCTGACCCTTCAAACCAATGACCCTAACCCAATTCACTTAACGTTGTCACTCATACAACTAAAGTACTTGAAGCTACCTCCTCCTGGCCAACTGAAGGTGCTTGTTACATGGTTGGCCTGATTTACAATGCTCAGTTCTGCTAAATCTTGAAAATACTAGATGTAATTAGGAGTACAGCTGCAGGGGATATTATTAAAAGCAACACTCAACATCCTCAATTATCCCTGTGTCCCGAATCCACCAAACCACAAACAACTACCCCCAAAATATACCCCCCAAACCCAACACCTATAAAATGTGTAATCAAAATACAAATCCCCATAACCCACCCTATCCATCTGCCCCCAAGGGCTTTTCAAGAGAATTCAGTGACAGGCAAAAAATGATAAACTACACCAACTATTAACCCATACCAAAGTAACCAACTCAAACTGGCCAACCTGCAAATCCCCATGACCAATCCTATCTATCTGTTCCTAGGGCCATCCCAGTGAATTAAAGTAAATAAACTTGTCCTACACCTGCAAGGAATCACCACTGCCCCAACTGTGATGTGCCTTACTGACCACTGAATAAAATTACCTACTACCCTATAGTCTCTCCAGGACACAAAACTTCGACAAAAACAAAAAACATTACCTTGCAAGTCCATTTCCAGCAGGGCACTGACTGCTGTTCACTCAGCACTCCATCTGTGACCTCAATGTGCACCACCCAAGTGATCAGGACCTACATTAACATGCAGCAAAAAAACCTTCTAATTATGAACCCCTTTACCATATATCTTATGTTATCTATATGTATTCCAGTACAAATATAACAAATATTAAGGAACTAGCATCCAATGATGTTTAATAGAATTCTTTATTCTAGCATGGAGTGTACATTATCACTGTGTATCACAAATCAAGCAAAGTCATAAAACATTAATACTTATTCTAGAGTAAACAAAAGGTTAGTTGTGCTTCATCATTCTGGACAAGTCACAAGTTTTCTTCTTCTTCTGTGTCACTGTGCTTTCTATTTCACCAATCCATTTCTGATTACTCACACAATGACCCCACAGCTTGTTCGACCTGAAAGCATGACAAGTCTGGGAACTGCAAAATAACACATCAGATATCAGCAACCCATCAGAAAGGTAATGCAAAACTTTTTTTTTTTTTTTTTTTTTTGTTATCTAACAACCTTCAGTTTGGAAGAGCAATATACACAAAATGAGACTTTATGATTAAAGGACCCTACCGCAGTAACCCCAAATGATGTCAAATCACTTCCCTATCCTACCTTCTAAAGTACATCTAAAAGACAGTACCTCCCAGTTGCCCTGGAACACTTTGGTATGGCATAGATCCCCATATAAAACACACTTCGTGGTGCAGTGTAAATTACTCGTGCTACACCGATACCATTCGCCAAGATATACTCAATGCACCACATGCATGTGCAGCCTGCAGTCGATATCCACAGGCCTCCTACAATTCAACCACCATCAAGAAATCTGGACAAAACCATACAATAAAAGGAGAACAAATGCTTAAAAATAGGGACCTTTTTACATATGACACGCCACCAAATTGTGTCTTACTGTTGCATAACCAGAAATCTGCCAAAGACTGTCTTACAAGCCCCTCAGACAGTCCTCTGAAATATCACCTGCCGTAATGTAGCTTCCTCCTTTAGTAAACCAGCTGAACTAATCACTTTCTCTATTCATGTAGTTAACTTAGCATAAAACTGCATTATTTAGTGATAAATCTATGAGATATGTCTTCAACAGGAAAACATTCCAGACCACCTTTAACTGCAACACCCTCAATACTGCATCAGGAGTGCTGCAGCTACAACTGAGCATGAACAGCACAAAATCAACACCCACATCTCCTTTCAAGCCCACGAAACTGCTGCTGTATGAAGTGCACGTCACTCCCAGAATCACACAACCTGCACACCTCATTCAGCACAGACAGCAAACTCTGCCTCTACCCGGGGTTAAAATTTTACATCAAGCTGTAATACCTGGCATTTCCCAGCAGCAGTATGTAATGAGCAGCCAATAAGATGCCAACAACCACTACTCTATGATAAACAACCAAATCTGGAAAAAAAAAATCAAGACATTCTGCAAGAACTGTGTAAGTAAGATGTACCCTGCGACCCCACATTCGCTCCCGGTAACAGTTTTATGAAGCCAGGCCACAAATCCACAAGTAAAAATGTAAGCAACATTTAACCCGGCCTCTTGGGGCAGACCTCTCAACTTCTTAGACCAAGAAACCAGGACAAAGTCATCTCCAAAATGAGGAACACTACTCCTCATACTGTGGAACAACTGGGCAAAATGTGGCTTACTATCAACTTCAGCCAGGAAGGTCGTATGGTAAATAAAATGCGGTGGTTTTACTTATATTGTTAGTGAATTCATATGACTTAGTTATTTTACCATGGATTGCACTTAAAATATATCCTAACATTGAACCATTGAACCACGAGACCAAGAGACATGCTTAACATACTGTTCCAATTGCTCAAGTCTCATGCGATCTAAACCCTCCCCCACACTCCACACATGCGTTTTTCCCCATTACCTAAAGCCTGCGAAATTCACCACCACCACAGTGAACCATTAGTCTGATGGCCCGGAAATCACCTCAAGACAGTAACAGTGGCCTCTATCGTCAATCATTCCCAACTCGACATACACCCAAAACATGAAAATCCACCAAAATCCCCAGAAAACCTACCCCCCACCACCAACAAAACAGTGGACCACACAATCAGAATGAGACCGGAATGCTAGCCTCCATTCAACAGGTCAGTCCAAAGCCATCCACCAAGCAGCTACCCCCCCTTCACAGCAGAAAACCAGCACATGAACCTCAAACAGACATGCAAGTGATAATCCACTTCCCGATTCAGTAACCAAAGAAAACTCATGCAAAAACCTCCTTTATTTTCTTTTATTTATTTATTTAGTTATTTTATTTATTTATTTTTTTAAACGTTCACCAACAAAGAAACCGTATCTACCAACTTCAAACAATTCCCCTGTTAGATAAGAACCAATGTCAGCAGTACCTGGGCTGCTTGAGAAACTCTCTTCTGAATTCCTCCACAGAAAGAAGTCCCGAATTTTCTATTGTAAACTAATGTACATGCATTTATTTGTAACTACTACCTGCTGCCCACAAAACATCTGTCCTTTATTTCGTAAGTACAATTACCAAATGTGTTGCTGTGGTGGACTCGCATTTCTTTTAGTTCACAGCAAGGTCCAAAAAAATAGCTTAATTATGGAGTGCAACGAGTTTTGCATTTAACAGTATGGTAGCAATTTACTGCTAAATTACATCCGAGTATTAATGCTGTGCTAAAAGAATAAAATACTGTGTAGGTTTAGTGAATCCTGGTTCACCCTACATGAACTAACCTAACAGATATCGTCCATCAAGATTTTGTATAATATGATAGGGACCTTATGTGAACCCAGTATATTATCAGTAATGTAGGTATTTGGTTAAAACTACATGTCCACTGAGGCAGAATCGGTGTATGTAAAGCTGAATAGAGATCCGTAAAAGAAAAACACTTGCTGTGTAATGAAGGGTTGTACACTGCAGAATATAATTTCCCAACAATGTTCCCTTATGTACTTTTGACAAAGTTATTCTTCACAATACTAATTCTGCCCACTGTGAAGCTCACCAGAAGCATGCAGTTTTATACTCAGATTTTACCCACAATTTGTGCAGGATTTCGATATGTCGTGACGCCATTCTTCAGACACCCTGGCTGTTAATGGATGCAGAAAACTAGCAATTCTCTGAGATCAGACAACATCCCTCCCGCTTAATGAAAATCTCAAGCCCCGATAGCTGACTAAATAAATCATCAGAAACCATAGCGACTGAATCATTGAGAGACTTAAGCCTCCATGAACTTCCAAAACCAAATAACTGCTAAGAGCAAGGTAAACTAACAGGTGACAATCTGGACAGCTGAACGTCAAGCTCGACTATTCAGTCATGCACCTGTGAATCATTGCCAGAAGATAAACATACTTTTCTCCCTGTATTCCCTCTGTATACCCCTTTTTTTCTTTTTAAAAAAAGGAATATCGATACAACTATAGAACAAGAGCTAGCCTGAAATGAACACCATGCATCCACACAATACCTCCACCCTCCACAGCCATCAACTCCTTACTGGACCTGCGTGGCAGCTACCCATTACTTACCACCATCATATAGCCACAAAACGTACATCTGTCATTTGGATGCCAGTTGTGCTGGACCTTCACCATTCCACCTCAACAATGCTTACTACCACATCAAATGTAGTAACCCTGCTAAAGAAGGCCTCCATGCAGCTACTTCACACTAACGGGACTATACAAAGGGCAAACACGTGACTACCTCCCAACCAAGCAGTACCGCATCTTAGCAAACAAAACCCTGCAATTGCCATAACTCTGATGCACAAACCCCCAAACTACCCTTGTCCCCCACAACCACTACTACAGAAAAAGTCTGAAACTATACCTACCAACTGTCAAGATTGCCAAGCGAAAGCTCACCAAACCTCTTTAAGCTACGTCTACCGGCAGCCTAATGCTACCAACAGTATTAAAGCTCCATAATGTTATTCTGCCCCTAGCTCCTTACAAGCATGACAGTAATACACTAACAAAATCTATGAATGCCATCCCCAAATGAAGAAAAAAAAAAAAAAACATCATCTTTAACCAGCATACATATGATCATACCCTAGATACTCACCTCCTCATGCCCTCCACCAAACCAAGGCCTACCTGACCAAAGAACACACCGGTCGTCAGGACATGAACCTGCAGTATAGCAAGTTTACACCAAAATGTGACTCCTACTCCAGTTACACTTACCTAAAATCCTTTAAGCCCCTCCCTACCCCTACCTCATTTTCTCCCAAACCTCATACATTCCTATTTCCCCCTACCCTCCTAATTACTGCTACTCTATTTATCTAACCCCACTTGAAGATGTCCATGGACAAATTGGTCTGTTCTAAACCTCATTTCTTCCATTTCCTGACATAAAAAGACACAACTTCCAGCCCTGTTAAAATGCAACATAAAAAGCAAGCAAAGGGTTTACTGATCAAATCTGCAAATCTGTTATTATCAAGCCAGGAAGTTGGCAGAGAATGATTTAATTTCAGTGGCATACCTAGCATGTGAAATATTTATTTTGTTTGATGGAATTACAAAGGTGCTGCTGCCCATGGCATCAGTATGAATGCTGTTGAGAGTCATCTGCTTAACAAACCACAAAGATGGGCAACAGCATCAAAAATTCACTTCATAGAAATTGTGCCTCCTAGTGTATTGGTCAATACAGACAATGTGTGCTTCAGTAACAACCCTACCTCAGAGTTTTGTGATTAAGATATTCTTCATATTTCACTGTTGCAGTTCTGGCTTGTGGGATTTCCTGTTGTGGAAGCCCTTGGCCGGCCCGGTTACTAGATTAAAAGTCTTCCCTCCTCCTATGACTGGCAGATGCACTTGACTGATATCAGTATGCTGAGTATAAGTGTTGTCTGCCTACATAATCACTTCAGTTCTTTCTTGCCATCAGAGTCTAAAGCAGATGAAGCTGTGCATGTGTCAGTTGGTCCACACCAGAGTTAAAACTTCTAAAGCTAATTATCCCGTTGCCGGACATTTTCCTTTTTCAAAACTAATGTCAGAAAAAGTTAACAACTGCCTCCATTGTGGTAAACAAATTCCACACCGGGATTTTCATTCCCTCTCTCTTACTTGTTAGGCCTTTCAAACGACATTCCGAATTGTCATTTCTGCACCCAATTCAACTCTCGAACTGTTACTTGTTAGGCCTTTCAAACGACATTATGAATTGTCATTTCTGCACCCAATTCAACTCTCGAACTGTTAGCTGTAGGGCGGACATTTTAGCAAAATGATTTTTTAGCAAGTCCCCTGAATCTCCACGAGATGGTGTCCATTCCACATCCCAACATTGATCTGACGAAATGCAAATGGCCTAAGCTTAGGCCTTCTGAGCACAACCGTTCACAATCAGATAGCCTGCCAAAAACTGGTTGTAGCAAAAGTTGGTGAGGCATCACCCTGCCGTAATTGAGGTAATGGATAAGGCTTCTTATTGAGACCCTTTTGGAGGCTGGTATGCCATCAGAACCCTCTGCACAGTCACCAGTTACTGAACGCCATTTGTCAGTTGGACCAGAGACCGCTAAGCAGACCTCAGCTTCTGGCAATCACAGCTCTACCATTACACCTCAGAGATATTCAGGAGTCCATGTTTCCGATGCCCCCAAGCCAAAACAAAAACCTACAACTGAGAAATCTTCTCATTGTTCTAGCCCTTCCAGCTCTCGGTCTCAAAAGGAATTAGTTACATTTGCAGAGAACCTGCTTTCCATGGTAAGGGGCAGACACTCCTCCTGCCCAAATTTACCTCTGGGAAAGGGAGAAAAGACCCCTTTGAGACCAGGTAGGACTTGGACAAGGAGGGCTCATCCTTTGCAGATTGACCCTTCCTTGTCTCCCTTTCAGGAGTCTGACTCAGAAGAAACTACCTTCATTCTCCCCTCCAGAGGACATATCCTTTTGGGAAACTTTATGCTCCCTTGGGGAACTTTTACATTGGGAAAAACAAGATTATTCCCTACCCAAGAAGAGAGTCAGGGAATTCCTCCACATCCCAGAACTGAAACCGCTGACAGTACCCCCATTTTTGGAGGTGGTTGAGGATGTCTTTCTAGAATCCTCTTTCATACCATACTCCCTACCCCCTGCACCCAGGAAGTCTGACACTTTCGACAGGGTTATGGCTTCACATAAGCACCTTTTCAATAACTCTTCAGAAGATACACAGATTTTTGGTCCTGAACTCCAGGGTTCCAAAACCAGCACTCACAAGAATCCCCTATGCAGTGATATGCAGGGTAGAGCCCTTGAAAGATTTGGCAAGAAAGTATACACTTCTTCCACATTATATATGAGAGCATTGAACAGCCAGTTCCACTTAATAAAGCACCAAGAGTCACTGCTGGATCAGATGAAGCAGAAACTGTTGACCATTGAAAGTAATAGACTCAAGGAGATGTAACCTCATCTTCTACTAATTAAATCTTCCTACAGATAGGAACTTCTCTTAACTCTCTCCAACTTTACCTTTTTAACCACTTCCATCTTCCTGCTCCCCAAGCTGGGATGCACATGAGGAGACCTCTGTGCCACCTTCACTAGGTAGGGGTCCAACAACCAAAACTTCCTTTGGTCAGAAAAGACTTATGTCTAGCCTAAAAGGCATTCATTTGCGGTATATCTAGGACTTTCCTCTAACTTCAAGCCTTCCACTCAGCTAACCTCATTCACAAACTTTAATCCTCCAAGGACTACTTCAAGTTACTTTCTTACTACTGTTACTAACATAAAGGAAATGAAAAAGCTCTTGGACAGTAGAAGCTTCCATCAGCTCAAAGGGCTTCTCTTGCACCCAAAACAGAAATCAAACCCGAGGGTGCTACCCGTGCTGTCAGAAAATTACACACGTATGGCATAAAAATCTAGGGGCGAAAACTATCCCTAGCCTTACCATCTAGTTATGGGGATAGATTTACAGTCCCGCACCATCTAATCCTAGGGGATGAGCACCGGTGGACTCAGTTCATCCAGGGGGTGCTCTACCAGCAATCAGATGAATCAGAAGCCTGTAGTCACTCTCAAGTGGCAGTTGCTTGGGAGATTTCTCTCATCATGGCTGAAGGGTGGGAGACCCTACAGATGGAACTTCTCACCACTAGGGAAAGCACACGGTGAAGCTAGTTTTTCATAACAATGCCCTGTTTCCCAAGAATACCCAGAAATCATGAAACCGCTGGACTTGCTTGTAGCACCAGTTTGATCAATCCTACTCTGCTACCTTCATCTCCTTAGCGTTCCTGCTAACCTTCTTCCTGCAAGCTTAGAGCATACCTTCTTACTCTGTCTATTAGCTGGAAGGTTGCTCTCTCAAGGGGGAGTTATCTGTCTCTGTGGCTTCAAGTGCTACTACAGTGACTTCAGAGAGAGAACTCAGGGTACCCAAGTAAGATTCTGATAACACTTGCACTCCTTCCCACTTCTACACTTTAGCTTGTGCAGGACATTTTAAGGAAAGCCAGGTGGCCTAGCTCCAGAAAAGCCTGGGCAACATAATAATAAGGCTTTTGTACTGGGGATGCTTAGTTCTAGCAGGACACCAGCAGGGCCAAAATACATGTTCCTGCTGGTCCTACTCTTAAATCCTCTTTCTCACCCATCCTGCAAGACTCCACTTTCAGTTATTTTAGCCTTCATACTCACACACTTACCTACCTTCGCCCACCCTCTTGTAGGGCCTTCCAATCCTGGACCCCAGGTGAACTCGTATACCGTCTTGCTACTTAACTTTTGTCTTAGAAAAAATCTAATCTTCTGACACTGAACCTCACCTTCTTGTTTCCTATCTCTCCAGTTGGGGAAATCTGACAGTCTAGGCTCACATTCCTAATCCTACCATCAACCCAAGGTGGGGACTTTTGCCTCCTTTTTTCTAGCCAGGCACCTACCTCTCTTTTGTTCAAATCCACGGTGTGGAGGGAAGGGTACCCTTCCCTGCTCAAAACTTCCATAGGCGGCTACCCTACTACATGACCACTATAAAACTCATCATATTTTTCTGGTCACTGAAATTTTACCATTGCTTCCCTCAATGGAAGATATCCTGTATCTTGCAGGCCATTTCCAAAGGGATTTCTTTCTCCCTTTCTCTTTCTCGGTACACTCTTTTTTTTCTGTCATCAGGGAAGAATATCTCCTGTGTCTGGAAGGGCCCTTTCCATTGGAACAGCTGGGCCATCTACTACAACATGTGGGGTGTACCTACCAAGAGAAACAGGAGCCTGCCATCTGATCTTCTGTACCCTTTAACACCAGGCACTACTCCTGTTCAGTTTTTAACACTGTACTTCCCTTTCTCATCCTGCTTCACCACCTCCCATCTTTTAAGCTTTGAGAATTTTCCCACAAGTCAGGACTGCAACAGTGAAACACAAAGAACATAGTACAGCTGTGTACACTTACTATAAATGTAGATGTTACAGTGTATTAATTGTTGCAGTCATCTTTCCCTTCCTCCCGTAGCCTACAGGGGGGCCATTACTTTTTCTCATGTACTGAGGATCCCTCATCTACACTCTCTTGTCTGCCTAGGGATCCTTGCCCTATCCACCCGGTCTTGACATGCTGCTCCTTTTTTGGGGCCTCTGAACTACAGTGGGGAAGAAACAACTGAGGTAATGATGTAGGCGGACTCCACTTATACCCCAGCATCTGACGTCAGTCAAATGCGTCTGCTGGTCATAGGAGGAGGGATGACTTTTACGCTGGTGGCTAGGCTGGCCAAGTATTTCCACGACAGGAAATCAAACAAGTCAGGACTTCAACAGTGAATAAACTCAAACATCTACATTTATAGTAAGTGTACACAACTGTACTTTTTACAGCTGAGATGTCATTAAGTTCCTCCTGCCTCTGACGGTGTCAAAGTAGTGATAACACTGTCGGTCATGGACTTATCCTACAGCAGAGACTGGTGTAAGCAGTACAGACAGAAGACCACTTCTAATGCTGGCTTCCTGTAACAGTTTTTGATGGGTATGTGACTGGAGTAGTCCATTTCAAGAACATTATTTCTCAAAGATTGCCAGGAACCCCAGTATCCTTGCTGTATAGTAAGGTTTACAGTGTGACTGTCTTCTGCTTGGATTAAAATGTTGTATTCTTCTGGTAGCTGCCATATTACTCTACATCTAAGGACATTGGAATGGAAACCATTTCTTGGTTAGAATCACTAGTTGGGCATGGTACTAACCTTGATGCTCCTTCACTGGGGAAGGGGCTTACTTGGCAAGTCTACAGCTTTGTCATAAATCCTGATTCCTAACGCACCTGTCATGAAAATGAAAACCAGCAAGGTAGTGCTCAATAGTACTACTGTAAGGCACACACCTGAAATTCATAAATGGTACTTGTAATGAAGTGCAGTCTGATGAATGCACAACTTTTGATCACCACTTTGGTGACTCCTAATGTTGCACTGGTGGATGGCAAAGCAACAATGTCAACCATTGGAATTCTTGTAGCCATACATGTTCTATATCAGTTCTTTGGCTCTCACTCTGATTTTTTGTAGGATAGTCTTCTGGAGCAATTTTTTGTGATTTATTATTGTTAGTTTCCCTAGAGCCAGTCAGGCCACATTTGTGCTGCTGTTCAAGGGGGTTGTACATACCCACCCTATGTACTGAATTTCTTCATACCATTTTTTCTTATAATCTGTATACAATATTATGTCAAAACTGACATTTTTTATTCCGCTATGTAGTACATCTGTATCTTTGCGTTATCATTGTATCATATTACACTTAGACACACATGCTGCACATCTTCTTCAATATTACATCCTTTGATATTATACATTGTTCATATACTTTATATTTCTTTTTTCCATTCATCAGATGTTTATTCCTAGATAATGTTTGTACAAAATCATTCTATTTGCTTACTTCTTTATATATTTATTGCTTCTTTATTCCACTTTCTTTCAATTGTATCTACATTTTTGCACGCATTTTCTAAATGTCATTATTCTTTTTTACAACCTTTTCCCGTTTTCTGTAAATGTTCTAGATCCAATTTCCACATAAAATATCTCCTCTAGTATTCTGTGCATTCTTCCCTTTCCATAATTTCCCCCGATATTAAAACGTTCTCAGTATTCTTTACATTTTCATATGATTTAATATGAAACGCCTCCAAAAGTAGAGAAAATATCAGTAATTTATTTTCTCTTTTTTTTGTATTCAACAAGCATGCATTAGAATTTACCCCAGTATTCCTTTCAACTAAACTTTAGTGATACCTTGAAAGTTATCCACAAATTACAGTTTCTGAATAATAACATTCCACTGTTCTTTCACACTGTTTTTTTTAACTGAAAATGTCTGCCCGCTGTCTTAATTTTCTTCTCTGAAAAATGTATCCTATCCCTTTATTTTGTTTATTTAGTTACATTTGATTACTGGGAAAGTCTGACTAGGTAGGAGCCCATTTAAAGATTAAACGTATTATAAAACATTTTAAGAACAACAATTTAATAATCTTCAAAAAAAAAAAATCTGCAGTTTAAATACTTCTACCAAGTTATACATAATATGCCTTTTAAACTTTATCATTGAAAAACTCATCAGCTTAAATGTTAGACAGAACCCACAGGGTCAGAGTTGCTGGCGCCATGTCAGACTCAAAGCCTGTCACAAGTGGTGTCCCACAGGGCTCAGTCCTGGTCTCACAGAAACAGATAACTGGTGCCAGAGCCACGGCCTGAAGTTAAATGCAAAAAATGCATAGTCATACCCTTTGGGAAAAACCTGGGGACCCAGGTTGATAGTAGTCTGTCATTCGACACCCATGTAGCTAAAGTAGTTAGGAAGACCTTCTACATTGCCCACCTTATCATGAAGGGATTCTCATCTAGATCAAGGGAGGTCATAGTCTCCCTTTACTCATCACTCATCAGACCAATGATTGAGTACAATGCCCCATTCGGGATGTATCTGACCCTATTCAGCGCGCCACACCTTGCTCAGAGGTGACCTTTGCCTAACATACAAGGCCATGTCAAACCCAGATTTGATGAATATGCTTCACCTCAAAAAATCTAGATCCATCAGAGCCACAAGGGCGGAGACTAACAAAATCCGGTCGTACATGAATCTTGACCAATGGATGGGAGAGAACCTATGAACCTATGAAAACATTGGTTAAGAATAAATACAAGTTATATGACAATAATTTAATATTTACATGACCATCCACAAGCTTTTTAAAGTGAGAAAATAAAATACTTCATGAAGGACTGAGTAAATCAGTAAGATATACAGTTAAACATGCAGAGAAATACAACTTTGCATAGAGAAAGCTGAAAATAAACACTTTGAACAATTATATTGCAATAAAAGAAATCACGTCTACATATACATTTTCCTATTTTCTATGTAAAAGAATTAAGCCATAGGCTTATTTTTTCATGAGACATCGACAGATAATTAGTTCAGAAATATCTCACAAGTCTATATATAAATTACAAGCTCCAGCACTTGTGTCTCCCACTGTTCTCTCTTTCAGCGGTTTGTCCTATATATTTTCCATACAGAAACCACAGATGCGTTAAGCAGAGTTTCACTTTTTCTTGAAGATTAGTTTTCCTTCTCTTCACTGACTGTTTCCTTTCTAATTGCACTCTTATGGCCTTTAGTTTTCTGGCCTAGGAATAGTCTCTGATCTTGTAAATATAGAGCAGAATAGTTGCATTTTCCTTTTTGCATGCCTGCTGTATATTTGACATCGTGCATATAAATGTTGTATTTTTTGCAGAAGGCAGCAAGAGTGTATAGTTAAGATGTTAATGATATTCATAATCATAAATTAAATTGCATTCTTCCTTTGCCCATTTAGTTCTTGGATAGGATAATTAAAGTCCAGGCAAACAATAGCTGTTCATTTCAAAGACTGAGACCCTCCATCTGGATTTGTCTGCCCTGTGCAGTGATAAGAATGACACTGATTTAAATGAAGTTGTGCAGCTTTATGGAATTAGTAAATCATTGAAATAATAAAATTGGTAGTGTGCAGTAGTAACTGTAGCTCTCCCATTTCCTTCATTAGAGATAGCGGTTAACCATGTAACATTGTAAATCAGTATAGGTCTGAGCTGAAACTCTCGATTGCAGTGAGGGAATTTGTTAAAAATAGGAAAAAGACTTTTTAAATGTCTCTGTGACGCATTTACCCTGTTCTAACTTATATGAAAGCAGTCTGATTCAAACTACCGTTGTATTTATCTGAGGCAGCTCTTTTCCAGTGTCTCATAATCTTTAAACCGTTATGGAAATGTCATTATTCTAGACTAATCTTAAATAGCATGGCTTTAGTAAATTTGTAATTTCGTGATCTAGGCGAATGCAGAATTTCAGTAAAAAAATATTTGTAAATTGTGAGACAATAAGCAAAATGTAAATTCTGCAGATATGCATTTCATGCTATTTTCAGCTGAGTTAAACTAAAATTATAAATAACTGCACACAAAATAGTAAGTTGGAATGAAAACTTTGACTTTATCAGTGTATTTAACAAAACAGGAACATTCAGAAGCTTTCATCTGGAAGGCAGTATGCAGACTGTCGCAATGTCTTTGTCTCAGAAAATTCCTTCTTCCATCCTGGAACAAGGATCCCAATTTTAGTTTAGGTGCATTGTACCGATGTTTAGTAGTCTGTAGAACCTTTTATGGTAGAGCTTTTCTGTTGCCTTCAAAGCCCGTCTTTTTATCATTTTGAATAGGCAGTGCTCTGCTTTACATTTTCCACCACAAGAATGACTTGGGTAAATGGAAGGATAAAACCTTATGCTTTCTAATCTCTCTACTGATGTAGATTTATTTCAGACACCCTAAGCAAGTGCCTTATTTACATCAAGTGCTGCACTTTTGTAGTCTTCATTTGAGTTTGCATTTTTAGCATAGTTCTGTATTTCAGCAGATTGTAGAGTAATGCATCAACAACTAGGCATTTTGGATGTAGATTTGTAGAAAGGGTGCTGTCAGTGCATGAAACAGTAGGAAGTTAACAAGAATGCATTTTGTGATTCTCGTATGTGCCAGCAATAAGCAAAGAATCTGTTTAATTTCATAAATTTTTCTAGGTGTTTCTCAAGATGGTGCACATAGTTGCATTTTGCTGCAGGAGGGAAAGCAATGGATAGAGTAATTTTAAATGCAGTCATCATTTTACACCTCAGCTAGTAAATTCTTCATTAGTGCACGCTGCTCGCCAGGTCAGGATAAAACAAGCGAGCACCATGGGTTCTTTTTCAAGCACCTTTATTGCATGCAAACATATCATAAATGAGGTTAAGTAACTTTAACTTATAAACAAACTAGCGGTCATGCACATAGATGTTACCACTCTGGCTGGACCTTCAAAATGGCACTGAAGCTAACATGTGCTTGGTATTTATATGCACACACAGATATTGGAGATGCTTCTTAAAGGGACAGTGCACCTGTTATTCTACATCCTCCCTCTTTGAGAAAATAAGTTAGGCATTGTCACTGATAGTAATGAATATGAAATTTACATAGAAATGGTTTCCATCATGCAATTATACAAAGCTAGATATATAACTATGTCCAAGTTGCTGTGTATTTCACAATAGGCTGTGAAGTGCGACCATATCATGTAACATCAAATTTGGGATCTGGTTTAGCAACTGGGATTGTCTCTATTGACTGTTCAATCTTAGGAACACTGAAATCATCTGCCAAAACAGTATCAGGAGTCAAGACATGTTCTGGAACAGGAATATCATCTGGATTTCTCTGAGAGTTCGAGTCTTTATCACAGGTATGATGTTACAATATGGACGGCACAGTGGTGCAGCGGTAGCAGTGTCGCCTCACAGCAAGAGGTTCTTTGGTTCGATTCTCGGCTGGGGTGCCTTCTGTGTGGAGTCTGAATGTCCTCCCTGTGTTCGTGTGGATTTCCTGTGGGTGCTCCGGTTTCCTCCCATGCCACAAAGACATGCATCTGGAGCCTTTCTTCCCGGGCCTCCGCTGAAAATTGGCTTTGTTCCAAGTCAGACTTTCCCAGTTAACAAAGGTTAAATAAATAATAATAAAAAAATATCGGTTCTGCTACAGGAAGAAGATGCCTGTGATTTCTGCTGTACTCTACACCCTTGGATTTAATAAAATAGGATCTCGACTCTGCACAGTTACCCCGTTAGTTGACCAATCTGGTCGAAGCCTTTCGCTGTCTGTATCCTGACTGTCTCTCCTTTTTTCAATGGACAAAGAAATCTGCTCAACTTGTCATAGCAGGACTTTTGGAAAGAATGCTTTCTAGAATACTGGGCTTTGGCTTGGTTGTTCTTAGCTTTAGGCCTCAATAAACTAGAACTGATAGACAATGTTCTTCTGGTTTGCCTAGTTAGAAGTCTCTGAGCAAGTGAGTCAAGTATATCGTCACGAGGTATGTTTCTGAGATTGAGTAAATTAAAAAAAAATTGGTATTATCACACTTTGACTTCTCAGGTAATTGCTTTGCACTCTGTACTGCCTGTTCAGCAAGTCCGTTTGATTGCGGATACTCTGGACTACTAGTAACATGTGCAAAGTCCCATTCTCTGTCAAATTTCTGAAACAATTGAGTGGTGAATTGCATACCATTGTCAGAGATTAATTTGTGTGGACTGCCATGGACTGAGAAATGGCTTTTCAACTTAGTAATGACTGTAGCAGAAGGTAAATTAGGTAGCAGATCAATCTCTAACCAATTTGAATAAGAGTCTACCAGTACTGATTGTTCCACTCAAATATGTCAGTAGTTACAATTGACCAAGGTAGATCAGGAATTTTCTTAGCTGAAGTGGCTCTCTTTGCAAATGCGCTTTAGTACAAGTACTCTGTCAATGTCTTTCACCAGAGAAGTCCAAAATACTAGTCCTCTTGCTCTTTTCTTAGTAGATTCGGAACCTAGGTGATCACAATGCAAAATCTGGATATCTCCTTGTTGTAAGGAAGCAGGAACAACAATTTTATGGCATTTGAAAATAATGCTGTCTTCCATCAACAACTCATCTCTGTAAGGAAAGTAAGACTGCACTTCTGGTGGTACACTGGACTACTTTGACGGCCATCCAACACTGATATAGTAATTGAGGTTCTGCAAAACTGGATCAGTCATTTTATAATCTCATAGCTCATCAAGTCTTGTGGTAGAAAAATTATGCACTTCCATGATATCAAAGTCAAAATTCTCTCAGTGAAGCTATTCTGTTGTATTTCTAGGTGCTCTGGATAAGGTATCAGCCAGATAAAGAAGTTTGCCTTTTGTATTGACCAGTTTAAAGTTATACTTTTGCAATTTGAGCATCATTCTTTGTAATCTCACTGGAGCTGAATGCATAGGCTTCTTTAAAATAGTAACTAAAGGTTGATGATCAGTTTCAATCTGGATTTCTCGACCATAGATATAATCATGAAACTTGGAACATGCAAACACTATTGCCAGAAGTTCTTTCTCAATTTGAGCATATTGCATCTCAGTTTGGGTAAGTGTTCTAGATGCATAGGCTGCTGGCTTGCCTTCTTGAAGAATAACTACGCCTAAACCAAATTTTGAATTATCACAGGAAGCGTTACTGGTTTGTTGGCATTGTTGTAGCTTAATGTTGGTGGGGTAGCAATTTTCTGTTTAAGAACTTCAAATGCTCTCTGGTGCTGGTCTAGCCATGAGCAAGTAACATTCTTACATGTGAGCTCTCTTAAAGGCACTGTCAACTCACTGAAGTCTGGTATAAACTTGCCTAAGTAATTGACTATACCAAGAAAATGTTGTAGAGCTTGCACATTATCTGGTGCTGGCATTTCAAGAATGGCTGCTTGCTTGGATGGGTCTGGTCTCAAGCCCATGCTTGTAAACAAATGACCTACATATGTAACTTCTGGTAATCTGAATTTGCACTTCAGAGGATTGAGCTTTAAGTTCACTTCATGTGCTCTGTCTAGAACTCTCTTAAGATTTCTGTCATGCTCTGCCTCACCATCGCCTCTGACCAATATATCATCTACTATTATGGCACAAGGATAACCCCAAAAAAATTTGCTCCATTGCACGCTGAAAGATTTCACTTGCAGAATTTATTCCAAATGGCATTCTGAAGAATCTATATCTTCCAAATGGGGTACTGAATGTAGTCCGTAACGAAGATTTAAGATCAAGCATCACTTGCCAAAACTAACTCTTTGCATCTAAGACAGAAAAAACAGTGGCATTCAGTATTGGGGCTGCAACCTGTTTGACTATATGCATGGGATGATGTGGTCTCGTCAATGCTTTGTTCAAATCTCTTGAGTCAATACATATTCTGATTCCATCTGAGCCTTTTTTATGAGCTGCTACCATGGACGACACCTATTCGGTAGGTTCTGTAACTGGACAAATTACATCTTGTTGCACCATTTTGTTCAACTGAGCTTTGACCTTATGCTTGTCCAATCTGTCAATGAAAACATCAGCACAATCTGAAAAAATAGTATATGTGAAGCTGGAACTAGGATATGGGCTTATCTGATGAACTTCTTTGGTAAAAGAAAGCAGATTCATTTTCAGACTGTCTCTGAGACCCATTAATGACTGCACAGGTCTTCGAACCACATAGAACAATATGCTGTAACAGCTCTTAATGATATAAAAAGAAAGCTTGAATTTCTTCACCTCCATAAGCTACAAGTTTTGCACAACTAGTCACATTTAGTTGTTCACTAGCTCTGACCCTTGCAAAAGTATCTGCAGACATGACATTACACTTTGAACCAATGTCTACTTTAAGTTCGGTGGATTTACCATTGGTCTGGACAGCACAAAACACTTCATTTCTAGCCAACAATTCTACTGCATCAGTCTTTTCACCAATTACTGACACACCATCTACACAGAAAGCAGACCATTGCAGGTCTATTTGATTAACTTGTTTTAGGAGTGACCCTTCTTTGTAACTGCGTGAGGCTTACTCGATTTACAAAATCTTTGAAAATGGTTCCATTTCTTACACTTATGACATTGCTGACCAAATGCCATGCACTTTTCTCTTGTGGACTCATGGTTGGCACCACAATTGTGACAGTTAACAATAAAGCTTGATTTGGGTTTTGCTGATTCATTCTTATGCTGTACTGAGTAATGTCTGTTTTGCATAGATACCCTGGGTTCTGCACTGAGCATGCTCGTTTAACTGGACTGTTCTTGAACTGTTCTTGGAATGTGCTAGAAGACTACAGGTTTTACCTGGAAGTCCCACAGGGGGCTGCTGCTGCCATGTGCTTAGGCCTGCTTTTGCCTCTCACATGTTGCATGCTGTCTACATTAGCTCTGGAGGCTATTGAAATTATGCTCTTATCACTAGCAAGCTTATTTGTGTGCCTTTCTGTAACTTCATGAATCTGATGAATCTCAGTGGCTTTAGTCAGCATTGTCACTTTCACGAAGCAAAATCTTTCTCACAACAGCATTATTAATACCACACACATGTCTGTCCTTTTATCAATTCATACTTTAAATCACCAAATCTGCATGTTTTAGCTTTGTTTCTCAGGTCAGTAGTATAAGTTGCAAAAGTTTCCCCTTCCTTTTGATCTCTTGTGTAAAAACAAATGCCTCTCTATTTTAACATAGGTTCATAGGTAGGTACTAGGCTCTCTGCCCGAAGGCATTTATAAGCCTAACCAGAATATGTTGGCTATCGCCGCTCTCTTTCCAGCATAGCCACTGAAGTGATCCCTGGGGTAAACTTTGTTTCCCATCCACTCGTCAAGGTTTCTTTTGAAGAGTGTTAGCGAGGAGCTCTGCCTAATGAAGATTGGAATCTTGTTCCAAAGTATGGGAAGTCTCTGGGACAGGAATCTATCCCTCCAGCACGTCCTATTTATTGTTGTGGTGACGTTTAGATCCCTAGAGCGTGTGGCTCGAGGGGATAGGTTTTCTTTAGGTGGAGCATGTCCATCAATTCTGGGTTGGACATGGCCTTGTATGTCAGTCAGAGATCACCTCTGAGTATGCTGTATGCAACCGAGTACAGCTGGAGTTTCTTCAGTCGAGCTGCATAGGGCATCTGTTTGAGGCCAGTGATCCTCTTGGTGAGGTACTTCTGTGGTCTTTCCAGCTGTTGCAGGTGTCTTGTAAGGTACATCTCAAATGGGGCATTGTACTCTATGATGGGTCTGATGAGTAGAGGGGCACAATGACCTCTTTTGATCTGGATGCGAACCCTTTTGTGATTAGGTGGACCAAGTAGAAGGATTGTCTGACCACTTTGGCAATGTGATTATCAAAGGTGAGATTATTATCTACTTGGGTCCCCAGATCTCTTATTACGTCTTCCGTATTTAGGAGACTACCACCTATGTGGTAGTTTGTGGGTACTTTGTTTTTTCCGAAGGGGATGACTATGCACTTTTTGGCATTTATCTTGAGGCCGTGATTTTGGGGGTTACACATTTCCCTGAATTAGTGCTTTAAACACTCTGGGTCTTCTCTTGATTCAGCCAGCACAACAGCATTACGGCTTTCTCCTTCAACTTCATACACAGCTGGAGCATAGACAAATGAAAGCTCCCTTTCAATGGCCTCTGACCCTACTAGCTTCAAATATATCGTATTCTTGCTCAAATATTCTCCAATTCTCTGCAATATTCTGATCAAACCCAAGTGCTTGTGGTTTGCGAAATCCATCTGACATATTGATATATCTCAGTGAAAACCCTTGAATATGCATGAACAGACACACTTGTACATACATGTATACATGTGCTTGAAATTTATGGCAGTACTTGTAACAACATAACAAACCTTTGTATAACTGAATTTCACAAAATAAGTTTCCTGGGCACTGTAACACTTTGAAATCTCTTAATGAAAAACCAACTTGCCTTGAAATTATTTTAGTATACGAGCCTTTTATCTTGTAAAGGCTTTAATGCTAAAGTCATTTGTCATCATTATTTTACTGTACATGCCTTTACCTTGTAATTGCTTTAATGCCAAAGCCATCTATCAACACTTCACTGCCAAAGTCATTTATCATCATTTTAAGAAACATTTTGAACAACTGCACAGTGCGAATAAACTGAGCAATAGACACTGAGGCCAAGAAACACTTCTAAGTAAGTGTACTTTGCGAAGTAACTGCACATTACGAATGAACTGTTTTGAAGTAATTGCGATGTGCGAATAAGCTATCTCGATGTAATGGCACTTTACAAATAAACTGTTTCAAAGTAATTGCGATTTGTGAATGTATTGGGCAGAACAAGCTCAGAGTGAGTGACACCTCAAAATAAATGCACTTTGCGAATAAACAGTACACAGCACACTAGAATTTCTTCAAAATGGCTGCACTTTGCTAAACAGCTCTGTACAGTGCAAGAGCCACTCTGTAATGGTGGCACTCTATGAGCAGACACACCCGGGCACAAGAAACTTTTCAAAATGGCTGCACCTCACGAAATAGTTGCACTTTGCATACAACAAACTCTTTGGAATAAATGCACAGCAATAAGCACACACTGAAAGCACTTTTACACACTTTGAGATACTTCGAACAACTTTAGTTATGCTATTCAAGGCTTCAGTCAATATGCAGTAGTAATTTGTGCCAAAACACAGTAATTTGACAAAACACATGCAGTCGCCTTTGCTTTATTTATACTCAATGTGCCCTTTTCTGCCCTTTTATTATAGTTGTTTCGCTTATTGAATCTCTTAATGTGCCTTTTATGCCCGTTATGCCCTTGTGTTATATTCGTTTTGTTCATGTAATCTCTTTTCATGCCCATTATACTTTCTTGTGCTTATTTTAACTCTAAACATGCCTGTATTACTTTAAACATGCTCATTTTACAATTCTGAGGTAATTCTGTACCCTTTATGTACTTTTCCAATGCTCATTTTATCAAATAACTCAATTTCAAACATTTCATCTGATTAATGAGGTCTTTTATATTTCTCGTTTGTTAATAAACGTTTCTGTGCTATTCGTTTGCTTAACAATATGTTTTGTGCCCTTGTATTGCTCCATTTAACCTCTTTTAATAAATAAATCATTCATGTGTGTTCTGTTTACCTACAACTTGTTTCTATCCCTTTTTTGCTCTCTGTTCTTTTAGTTTACCTTCCACATTACCTCTGCACCTCGTGGCTGTGAAGAATAGTCTTTGCTATCCTGGTTCTGACACCATGTTGCTCGCCAGGTCAGGATAAAACAAGCGAGCATCGTGGGTTCTTGTTCAAGCAGCTTTTATTATATGCAAACACATCATAAATGAGGTTAAGTAGCTTTAACTTATAAACAAACTAGCTATCATGCACATGGCTGTTAAAATTCTGGCTGCGCCTTCAAAATGGCACTGAAGCTAACACGTGTTTGGTATTTATATGCAATCACATATTTTGGAAATGCTTCTTAAAGGTACAACATGCCTGTTATTCTACAGTGTAGCCATCTTGTAAAAGTATATCCATTATAGATGGATAGCAAGCTTGTAATTTCTTCCATGTATTTTTGAGCATCTTTTACAATGATTTCCATGAAGGAATACAGCAGTTTGCTGTTTTGGTTATTTATTTACAAGTTCAAGAATTTGATTCCAAGGATTACAATGTACTAGCTATCAAGAAGCTTGATTGCTGAAGCCACATGTTGATATATTGCATTTTCCATATATGTATCAGTGTTTGTGAAAGAAGTTAATAAATGACTTGCTCTGCTTGTAAGGGGATGCTAGTTCCATAATCTTGAAAACTGTTGCACAATGTTTCTATTGTATTTTATTATTTCATTTGGTTCCTAAGATCAGCAGTATATTCTGGACATTGAATCTCAAGTAGAAGTGAATCAGATATTGGCCAAGAGACGAGGCAGATGGTGGCTGTAAGAAACAGGATCATGATAGATTTTTAGGTAGTTTCATGTGACTTGTTATTAATCTATAAACTGTAGCATCGTGTTTCTCTGTATGCTCTGAGTATGGTAAGGTGGTTTACACAGCCTACCTTGACCTCGCCAAGGCTTTTGACACCATCCCCCATTCTAGAATTATAGCTAAACTCACTAAACTAGGTATAAATCCCTACGTCACAAGATGGGTTGCCAACTGGCTCACTGAAATAACCCACACTGTAAAAGTTGCAGACTCCAAATCTGACCTCAAAGCAGTGACAAGTGGAGTACCACAGGGTTCCATCCTGGGAACTCTCCTGTTTGGTATCTACTTCTCTGAAGTACAGGCTAACACAGAAGGCCTCTGGCTAACGAAGTTCGCAGATGACTGCAAACTAGGAGCCATAGTCAAGTCCCCAAATGATGTGGACATCCTACAGAAGGGCCTTGCTGAGACCGATGCCTGGTGTCAGAGCCATAGCTTCAAGCTCAATGCTAAAAAGTGCAGTGTCATCCCCTTTGGTAAAAACTCTGTACCCATGAACTACCACATAGACAGCAATCTACTTAACACTGAATGTGTGATAAGAGACCAGGTGGACAGTAGTCTCTCCTTTGATAGTCAAATCACCACAGTAGTCAGGAAGTCCTTCTACATGGCACACCTCATCATAAAAGGGTTCTCATCCAGGAAAAAAAGAGGTCATTGTTCCCCTCTACTCGGCACTCATTAGACCCATTATAGAGTACAACACCCCTTTTGGAATGTACCTCACAGGACATCTGCAGCAGCTGGAAAGGCCACAGAAGTACCTCACAAAGAGGATTACTGGCCTCTAACAAATGCCCTACACTGACCACCTCAAAAACCTCCAGCTTTACTCCGTAGCATATCTCCTACTCCGAGGTGATCTCTGCCTAACATATAAAGCTATGTCAAACCCAGAGCTGTTGGACATGCTACACCTAAAGAAATCCCAGTCCCTCCAAGCTACATGCTCTAGGGACCTAATCCTTGTCACCACAATAAACAGGACATGCTGGAGGGATAGATTCCTATCCCAGAGACTTCCCATACTCTGGAACAGGCTACCCATCTATGTCAAGCAAAGTTCTTTATTAGCACTCTTCAAGAAAAATCTTGATGAGTGGATGGGAAATAGGAAATACACCCTGGTTATCACTTCTGTGTCTCTGCCAGACAGTGGCACAGGAAAATAACTTTCTTGGGTGGCGTAAGCCAGGGAACCTTGTTGGCTAGGCTTACATAGGCCCTTGGGCCGATAGCCTAGTGCCTACCCATGAACCTATGAACCTATGCTGGATTGATGAGGAGTAAAGTAGGGAATCTCTCTGTGATAAGACATGCCCCACAGAAAGACAGAAAGCTAGTCAAAGTTTGAATCGCTGTCTACCATTACTGTTAGATCTTTAATGGGGGTACTATTTATTTTGTAATAATAATATCTAGTAACATTGTTACTTTTATTGACATTAAAAGTTAGGTCATTTCTACTACTCCAAGCATGTTTTTGCAGACCAGCTTGGGAAACTTTGGTATCTTTTTTGAAGTAATTGTTACTCATTTTGCACTTATTTAATGGGTTTGATTATTTTGGTTCCATTTCCATGTTTATGTCTGCCAGGAATAGTCCAAAAACAGCACAGCCTAGTTCAGTGCCCTGTGCAGCACCTCTTGTGACTTGCATTAGGTCGGACAGGTAATCATCCACCATGACTTTGTTGTGTCCTTTTATTTATTTATTGTTTTGTACATTTAAGTAGGTATGTCTTGATATTTAGTGCATTTAATTTGCAAAGTATTCCCTTGTAGGGAATAGTTTTGGAGGCCTTAACAAAGTAAACATAAGTGAAAGAGACTATCCTTTTTGTCATCTGCTGCTATTTCCTCTTCAAAGAATGCCATAAGTTTCAAAAGGCAGTATCTTTCCTTAACAAACCCATATCATTATGTTTCAGAAGTGTGCACCATGTGTCATACTGCATAAATTATCTCTGTGATTTTACAAAGAATTCTGCTTAGTTTGATTGATACAAAGTTGAGAGGACTGACACGAGTGTTGGTGAAGCCAGATGGTAGCAGATGCCTTCAAATGCAGATAAGATGCTTCATATTGCCATATGATTATGTGCTTATTTTTTTTTTTTAGTTATATTTTGTCAGAGTAAATATCACCCAGTCATCATTTGTGTTGCAAGCTTAGACTATGAGCTAACAAATACAAATTTGATTGAGTGCAACAGAATGTTGTTGTCTCACAGCAACAGGTTCTCCCGTTCGATTCTTGGCTGGAGTGCGGGGAGTGCCTTCTGTGTGGAGTCTGCATGTCCTCCCCACTGTTGGGTGGGCATTCGAAAGACATGCGTAAATGGGCGTGCCTTCGTTAAAGGTTGAACGGTGAGCTGGCACCTTGGCGTTCGTGAAAATCTACTGCCGATCATTAGCGGACCGGAGTTCCGCTGTGGCGACCCCTAACCGGGAAAAGCCGAAAGGCAACAACATACTTTCACGTTTTCTTTTACTGTCCCATCCTGAGCTAAAGAAAGCTGTGGAAGTGCTACTGTACTTATTTCTATTTCCAGCAGTGGTTTTATGGTATACAAGCTCCCTTCTGCTCCATACTGTTTCTGCAAAAGCAGAATTGATTGTAGTATTAATTGTGCAGATTCTTTATCACGGTTAAGTCCTTACAAGCCTTGTATTATTCCGGGAAACATCAGGAGTTTACTGAGACTCTGGCAAGTCTTTTGGTGGTGAGGTGTTTTGTATTTTTGTGGTGACTTGGATTTTTCATCTTGATATTCAGGGGATCCCACCTTTGCTGCCATTTTGGTGGCAACTTAGAGTTGCTACCAACTGCTATGAAGTAGTAGCTTTGCATAATTATGATAGCTGCTTGTTCTGCTTAGTAGATTATAACCTTTTATGTAAAGAGCGTTTTTCCATACTTGTTTTGGATCCTTTTTTATGGAGTATCTGTTAGACTATCAGGTGGGCTTGTATCTCCCACTGTCCATGGCTGGTTTATTTTTTTACTGCTGTTGCAGTTTTAGCTCCTGTGTGCTTGTTTATCACTAGTGTTAGTACTTGTTCTTTATCCTTTTCTTTCTTTGCCTATTTGGTTTGCTGCCAGAATAGTTATTTTTAAGAGAACTTTATATGCGTAGAGTGTTAGAACATTTTGTCATTTTTGGCTGTACCTAGCAGCTGTCTGTGTCTAGATCATTGATTTGTATATCTGCTGATAGATGTCAAGTATGGTACCCAGGTTAGGGGTTGACCTGGAGTTGTGAAAGTGAAGACCACCTTCATGCCTCACCCCTGTGGTGAGTGTGAGCATCTTAAAGGCAATGTGGCTTAAGGATGCTATCTGTATTAGCTGGCTTCTGTGTGGCCTGGATAAAACTAACATGGATAAGATATCCTGGGAAAGTGGAGGTTTTGGTGCAGATTCGCCTGCTTCTTTGTTGTTACCTCATATTTTTGGGATGTGTGTATACCATCCACTGTTAGCATTGCTGACAGTGCTACTGTGTCTTCAGACTGTACTTTGTCCACAGTGCTGTCATTGTCAGCCACAGATGACTCGCTGGCATTATGCTTGTGCTGCACTCTATGCCAGTGAAGCCTGTGAAAACATAATGTAAACATACCTTTGGTAGTGCTGGTGCATATGTGTCACTCCATCCCAATCTGTGGCGATCATACTGGCACATTTCAGTTATGTGAATAGGATAGGGCCACAGACAGACCATGTGATGCATGTTGCCAGAGTTGTAGTCTTTGTGTACCTCAGGAACAGATATACATGTGTGTTCTGCTGAACAACACCTTCACACATGTGGATCAGTTTACAAATGTAAAGGAACATGTTAGTGTTAATCTGCTATACCACCTACAGACAATCAAGCAGTTATTACCAACACTGCTCCCACATCCAAGCTTTCTTTCACCTGCCTTGGACACAAGGTGGCCAGGACCACTTCTACCTATGTGAGCCACTTCTGTGTTTGCAGTCCACTTCCTGTGATATCCTCTGCCTTGGTTTTGACATGCAATAATATGTGAGTGACCCTGCAGCATCTTCATCTGTGTGCTGCAAAGAGTCTTGTCAGAATCACCTGCTGGCCCATTGTAATAGCCCACTGTATAAAATGAATGCCTGGCACAAACTTTTCTCCCAATTTATATGATGAACTGAGTTGGCACTTTGTGGTACTGGTCTTTGTAGTCTTCTCATTTGCAGCTATAAAGCTCTTTCTTGCTCATAGTTTGGCCACTTTACTGCTTTTTATTGTCGTGACGTCTGCTCCAAATGTTGCTTCACTGATTTACAGCGCAGCCATTTATTTGGAATTTTTGCAATATGCTTGTTCTAACACATAGGCAAGAACCATCAGGCTGCATCCTGCTGACCATCTGTGATATTTATCAATGTGCCATGGTGTTGTCAATGTTTCTAAATAATCACTGCAGTGTTTAACTAAGGAACACAGTCCTCTGGGTCCCTACAGAAAGCAGTGGTACTTGTGATGGGTACATGGAGCTGCAGGACTGCTCTTGCCAGGACTGTTCAGGATGCCTCTACTCTACGTTTTGTAGAACTGTTTAAGTTATCAGGACCATTAAACTTTAAAGATGAACTTTAATGATCTGGGGAGTGTTTTATCAGTTATCATAGTACTGTATATGAATGTTATAAATACAATTTTAAAACACAGCCCCATAATGGAAAAATAATCACATTTAAATGAATGAAATGTGTTTAAAATAAGGACAAATTATTACATCTTATAATTTTAATGCAAGTCAAGTGTCTGTAGGAATTGGTTAGTCTTTAACTAAGTGTTGAAAATTTTAATGTTTCTGCTCCCAAGGCAGTGTATTTTAAAGGGAACCAGCAGAAGATAATGATGGGGCTCATGCTTCTGCAGTAAGTTTCGATAACTCTAGCAGACTACCTATAACTGAGTTTAACTGACACTTTAGGTGGTTTTGGATAAAAAGGAAAACAGATGTCCAGGCTATGGGAAATGCTGTTGGTAATTTCACTGGAAGTCTGCTGCCAAATTGACACCCAGTAATAATATATTTTTCCAGCTGTATCCATTTGTGCTGCTGCCCATTGACATTTTGAACTAGTCCAGGATGAGAAGCTCCTCTTTGTAATGTAGGTTTCTCTTTTGCTTCTGATATAAAGACATAAATACTTTCATAATATTCCATGAATTCTGGGTTGATTTTATTTATTGTCTTGCTGTCTCATTGAAAGCTAGAGATGTAATGAAATGCCTTTACCAACTAGGTGTGCTCTCTGATTGGTCTACATGTATACTAGCTGAGATCCCCAATGCAGAATGTTTTATTTTTTTTGGTCCCCACCTTGCATCATCATATGACCTTGCAACAGAGTGCCCCATGTCTACACCGGGTCTACCAGCTTCTCTGATCCTCCGGATTTGCTTCACTTATGCTGTGGGCAGCCATGGAAACTGAGGGTGTGCTGGGGATCATGGCCATCTACATTGTGTTGTGGAGTTTCATTTATACCCTGCCAATCCATTGCCCCTCCCAATGGTGTGTCACGGTGACACTCTGGGGACAAGTGTGCAGTGATGGCTTGAGACGTATTGCCTTTGCCCCACCTCTGTGGCAACTCAACTATACCCTTTACCTTACAGATCATAAACTACACTCTCTCATGCAACATCCCCAGCAACTGCTAGGGACTGCGTCAGGGAATGCCCATGCAACTGGCCTGCCCTTCTCATCCCTCTGCTGCCACTCTTTCAGTTGTGTGAGCTGCTAATCAAATCAGAGTAGACTGGGTTGTAGTCAGGACCTTATCCCTCTATGCCACTGAAGTGGCTATGGAGAATGTTCTTTGTCTGCTAATGATGTTGGTTCATTCTTTTTAGTATTGTTTAGCAAATGAGTCTCTAAGAACCGGCTCATCATCCAGAATTGGCCCTTGAGTATATATTTTGATGTGATGAGAACTGACAGTGTTGAGTGAACTGGCTATACTTTTTGTAGTCAGAATGTCATTTCTATCAGGCAATGATGCCAATACGGTGGACAGTGATGGATATGAAGGAAGGTACTGACCATAGGACTAAGCCTACGTAGAAATACTGAAAGTGGAACTATTGATAATATTGCAGTCTAAATGCATATGCTGAAGTTTCTGTTAAATAGTTTTGAAACCAATGGAGTGCCTCAGATGAGAGGGTCAGCTTTGGTAGCCTGTTCAGCAGAAATAAGTGATGCACAGATATGAAGGCATTTTTAAGTCCACATCTCCCCTAATTAGCTATCCGTAATCTGTTAACTTTAAGAAGTATTTCTCAAGGAGGATGATGTTTTTTTTATTTGACATTAAGCAGTTTATATCTGTATACTACTAGGTTTTAGTTATGTTGCTGCTTAGTGTGGTTGTGAATGAACATGCTTTCTGTAGCCTTAAAGGACACATAGAAGAGATTGTTTCTAAATGTTTATAGGACAGCAGTTGATTTTTTTACACCCCTCTCATCACTAGAGATAAACTTCAAATTGCAGTTTCTTGTCATTTTAATTGTAGCAAGGCCACATTTTTCTTTACTGTGCAGGGCTGTGGAGTTTACATTATCAGTAGTTAGCAATGCTGTCTGTTGAGTGTTTTTACTTTGTTTTCTGCTACTTTAATTTATTGTTTCTAGACAAATTGTTAAAGTGTTAATCATTGCAGAGTCTGGAAGAGTGGATATGTATAGCTTACTGCCCGTCTGCAGAGAATAAATAAAATTGGCCACTGGTCATAGTAAACAGGGCACTAATGATGACTTCACCATTGACCTGCTCAGCCATATTAGGTACGCAGTGATGTATTTCTCTCTGTACTGGCATTTCCTCAATAGGAAGCTGAAATGAGCTGAGTAAACTTTTATTTTCTAAAAAAACTGTTTCAGTTGACATTTATGCAATTCACATGAGTGATTTTGCCGCAGATTCTACATTTCTGTATTGGATAAATTATATCCTTGCTGGACAAGACATTAGAAGTTTACTTGGAAGTACACAAAAATAGAAATTGCACAGTGGGAAAACCTGAACTTTTATTTTCATTGGAGGTGTTGGAGCCCTGTGTTTGTGCATTTAATTCTGTTGTTCCTTTGAAACTGCTTAGTCATGTGTAGACCACTACATTTCCTTATATTCTTTGGAAATCTATTTTTGTTTGATAGTTACATTAATAAGGAATATTGATTTGAGCCCTTAATTCACTTTTATAAATGTTGGGCTTGAGGAGAACATTGTTAAAGCATGTACAGTTTAAAGCATTGCTCAACCTTCATTTTCAGGGTAGTACATTAACTTAACATTTTTAGAGGCATCCATATCATTGCAGTTGTATGACATTTATCAATCTGATTTTGTTGTTTGATAGGTTTCCAGCTGTCTTTTTCGCTGACACACAGCCTTATTCTTAGTATCCTAATCACAGGTTATGTCTGGTTACCCTCCTCATTTGTTTGAGCAGGTAACAAACAACCCAGTAAAATCTTTATTTATCTGTTTTCTTGTTTTGATGTTCTGCAAAGGGATTAAAATGTTTAGCAAAAGTGGATTTTTTTTTCTTTAAACTACCTGGGTTGTGGTTGAAAAGCACTGGTAGATCAGCACACCTACCCAGTTAACAAATGAAATATAAATCAGTAAACAGACTTGCTTGAAAAGGCCATTGCAAGTAAAAGAATATCTAGAAGCAGCTTAAAAAAAAGCTCTCTTAGAAAACAAGACCACTGCAAATACCTAAGGCCTTTGAAAACATGCTGAGTAGTGAAACAGAAGGAGTAGATTAAGGTTTATGCATTATTGCTGGAGGACAGAAACCATTTAATGTTTGTATAACTCATTAAGCTATGCAAAAAGAGGTACGAGGTCATGTTGCAAGTCATTAAAATAGTCATTGTCGTGCTGTATCACAACAGAGCTCAGATGTCACACAACTTATGCATTGACTAGCGTTTGTCATGCTTGAGATTGTGTAGTCAGAAGCTTGTCATTTCCTTGTGTTAATGCTTGCAATGTGGCAGTCCACAAGCTCATTTTGCTGTAACACTCAGATGTGTTGCACGGACATTTGACTGCTGAGGTCACACAGTACTGAGACAGCAAGCAAACACTGATCGCTGTAATGCTTCACTGCAGATGTATGATTTTCCCATTTTGAAATGGTCTTCATTTGCAGGAAATGACAAGAAATGACAGGAGGAAGAGGTTATCTCAACACATTTTCTGTTGAGTTTTCTACAAGATGTACTGTAAACAACTTGCCTGATTGCTAAATATGACACGTTACCAATCTGCTGGCTGACTTTAAGGACTGTGTTTTATATTTGTCACCTGAAAATACAAGGAAGATGTATGTTCAACTTATCTAGATTTTGCCTCTTTTTCAGTTCTTATCAAATCCTTAGAGATGTTTATGGGCTGTTTTTCGCATGCATGCTAAGAGGTGTGGACAATGCACTTTACATAGTTCATCTACCTTACTAATCAATCAGGCTTCAAGCCTGTATGTATGGATAATGGGTGAATTTTTCAATAGATATAAGTATTATTTATTTATTTATTGCAGCAGAAAGAATCTTGGGTTAAAATGACATTTGCAGCCTGTATGGTGTATTAATACCTTACACTTTGTTTTAATACTACAGATATTTTTTTTAAATATCTTTATTGAGTCATGCTTGTAATACTGGAGAAAAATAGTATACTAACACAAAATAATTTTCTAGAGTGCCCATTGTTAAATTATGTGCATGTTATAAAATCACACACATGCATGTACACACATCTCTGACATCAAGATATGCTTAAATAATTCAACATTAAGTGAACTATGCAGTGCTGCTGTTTTGGCAGGTTAGACTTCGAGCAGATTAAACATAAATATGAATGTGATTTTGTATGAAATTAGATGGAACAGGGAAGCAGACTATGAAAATCATAAGGAAGCAGGATATATCTTACAGAAAGGTAAAGGTAGAGGATTCAAGCTGGTATTCCTTGTTTAAACTGTGATTTCACGTTAAAAGAACAGATAAGTGCTTTCCCCCTTGTCAGAACATCATCAGAGAGAGTATATATATTTATATTTATGAGTAAGTCTGCATTAGTTTGTAGAATTACCTTTAATTTATATTAAGCCTACTAAAAAAAACCCCTTGAGTTAGACAGTCCCAAGAATGAGCGTAAACACAAATACGGTCGGAGAGGGGCTTAAACACAAATCCGGGGGGGTCAAGGGGGTAAGCCCAGTTATCCTCACCTATGAATATGTAGATAATTAGTGAGAAGTTGACAAAACTGGATCTGTGCGTGTGTGTGTGTGTCTGTCTGTCTGTCTATACACATATGCGAATTTATACGCACATACCTATACGTAAATTTAGTTACCATCCAAGATACTTGAATTGTAGATTATATACTGAAGGGATTAGACTTAATTTAGTGTTGATAACAGTTTTAACTATTTATCTGGTAAACTGTAAAGCTTTTTTAATAATTTGAGTAGGTGATTAGTTCTGTTTAGCAAACTTTATTTGGTTAAATTTATTCCTGTGTAGTTGTTGGAGCCAGGTTGTTCTTTCTGCATGTAGTACATTTCCTAGATGTTGTTTATCTTTCACTTGGAATAGCATATTGCAATTGCTGTATACTTCTAAGAAGAGGAGCATTTTACTAAGACCATCTGCCTGTTTAGAGATACTAAGCCATTCCATATAATGTGAAACCATGCCTTGAGCATGCCTCCATAGGTTAGATGTACATTCATAAAATGTATGCCTTAGTTTCTGTCATGGGTTAGGAGTGCTTCTAACTATTTGGGTTGCTGCATTTTCTAAATATGATAAAGAGCTTATGGCATTTTAAAAAGACTGTTGTACACATTTCCTGACAAATGCTTTCCTTAATGGGATGGAGTTGTTAAGTGTGAGGCAATGGTTAGTGCTGGTAACATTTGCAGCATCTAGGCCTTGCCTGGATACCTTGTGCTCTAACATACGTGTTAATAATAAAAAAAAAATCAACACACCCTCATTGTCACTTCACATGAGCTTCTAAAGACTGCAGATAGTAGTTCTACAGTACTATTGTACTATATATTTTACGTGACAATTCACACTGACACAAATAACTTTTAACTCCATTTTTAATTAGCTTAATATTTTTTAAATGGTTGGGTTTTAACACTGACCCATAACTGTAACACCCATCTCAGGACATTCAGTGGGCTGTGTTAAAACCCATTTCCGAAAACATAGAACTTATTTTATCCAATGCAATTTGTTAAGCAGGTAATTGGACTCGTCTACTGATCCTTTTCAGCCATGAACGAGGCACAGATTGAGCACAAGTGATCTACAGATAAATTTATAGTAAATTACAGTTAGCTCAAAAGCAAATGTTCAGAACTAAAGTATAGATTGCAGTAAATAATATATAGTACAGAAAAACATAAGGTTAGTATTAAAGGCATTAGCAAGCCAGTAGGATAAGGGAATAAACCTGGCATTAACACTGAGTCAAGACTGTGATTAATTGCCTTAGTTACAGTTGGTTTACAGTGTACACAATATCGAAAGGTTTATGTGTACTGTGGAGTAACTAGTTAAGTACTGCCTAGTTAGTTGAGTGGATGAAGCTAGTATGCCTACAGCAGATACTCTGCAATTAAATGGCTTTATCTTGGTGCAATTGAATTTCCCTTTCCTCTAAATAAGCCTTTTTGTAGGAGAAGCACAATTGAAGGATTTGTTGTGATAATCTGGAAGCATGTATGTGACCAGCCCATGCTAATGAGGAGCTCTGTTTGACAAAGATAGGTAGTCTGTTCCAGAGTATGTGAAGTCTCTAGGACAGGAATCTATCCCTCCAGCATGTTCTTGTGCATTTACATCAGTACCCAGTATAGTGAATACAAAAATCCTGTTCTGGCTGATTAGCTTTACATTTGTTTAGTAAACAAAGTATTACTTTAGGGGAGCAAGCCCCCCAGTACCTCCATATGCCTGCATCTATAAATGTATTATGTCCATGATTTACAACTTTGGGGAAAAGGGGTATATTTTGTTACCCCCACTGTGACTTGATCTTGATTGATGCATAATGTACTGCTGACTGTCTGCTATCCCTACCCATAACAAACTGTATACAAAATCACATTTATTCCCTAAAGAAAACAATGCTTGCACCTTCCATTCACCTAAGTAATAATAATTTGTTCTGATGTGTTGAGCTGGCAAAATGAGCTCCAGTAAAAAGCCATTTTGATGTAGTAGGTATGCATACATTTTATGTATCTACGAGTGTGTATATAAATTATATATTTATATTATATGAAATGATACACTTTTGTGAGTGCATACAATACACACGCACGCACACACACAGAGTTTACCTGTTTTGTGCTATAGCAAACTCTGTGATATTCTGCAAAAACTGAAACCATGTCATGGTACAAACCCACCACTCATAGTAGTAACTGGCTCTATTAATTTAGTCACAAAGAAGTAGTTATAGATATGCTCACTGACCATTCAGAAACCTTTGACATTGGTGATCTTATCAATGAACACATGCTCAACACAGGAATTTGACTGCAAGACATACATTGATTGTAGAACTACTTTGCAAAGCCCAGTCAGTTAATGAAACTGAACAAAAGCAGTATGTAAACTCTTACAGCTTCAGTATTGTTTACCTCATGCGTGCCATTATTGTTGATTGTCTTTGCTGATGACGTGCAGTCTGGTTGTTCTGCAACAAACCTTTATTAGCGTACAGATTGCTGCACACAGTTTATTTGCAGAGACCAAAAGCTGTCTGTTACCCAACAGTATGTGCAAGAAGCAGTTTGCATCTCTGCAGGTCTGGTTATCTCGTTTTCTTGGTATTTAGATATAAATTTTAAAAGTGCATGCTGCTTACTCACAATCAACTACCTGAGCTCACACACTTATGATTTGAGCTTTAAACTCCACCCTGGTAGACACAATTACATCAGTTAAATATTTCTGCATAATTTTTTAGTTCAAGTTAAACCCCTCATTGCATATTGAAAACAAGATGTCAACAAACTCTCTATGCCCATATCCTCTTACCCACTAAAGGTCTTCATAATCTCAATGAACAGGGTAGCATTATATACTGTATAAGTAAAAATGACCATTTCTAGTGTCACACAAGTAAAGCAGCCAATCAGGAATTTTCCCAAACAGCATGATAGTGTTATACGTGGCTCAGAGTTGTGTTATCATCAGAGTAGTATATGCTGTGGCCTTCAGATATTAGAGTTAAAGAATTCGTTATCCATGAGCTGTAAAATCTGCCAAACGCTGATTTCTTTCAAATTGTAATATAACTCACCAAGGCTCAAAATCTATACATAGCTATGGAATAGTCTGACTGTAGATTGCAACTGCATGCATCCTGTACATTTACTGCAAATATGGTATATAATTATCTTAGGGTAACTCCCTGCAATTAAATATTAAATGCTTTATTTATATTCTAAAAGTTATATGAATAATTAAACTCAACATTCTTTCTCCATCATATCCATTAGTTTATATTACATTTCTTCTGCTATTACCACGTATTTGTTAACAGTGTCTTATGATCCACCATCTACAAAATTTATTTTTAGTCTTTTTTTCATTTTTTTCCTGTAACACCTCCTTTTCTTCCTAATATTTTATTCCTTTCTCTGATCTTAACTTACTACAGTGTATTCTATACTATTTATTAAAGAAGTTCTACTTAACCAACCAGATATTCACCCACTATAATTATTGTAAGCTTTCCCCTTCTCATTTGCTATTTCTGTTCAACTTTATCATGTTGCGCACTGTCAGAAATTTATTTTACCCCTCTCGGGTGTTTTGCCTGTGTTGATATTTCTTCAAAGTACATTATCGCCTTTCATAATCTGCAGCTTCTTTCTAATATACCTTGTTTTACTGCCTTTTTCCTTTTTATTTAGCCTTGTAACTCTAAGATGAGACAAACATGGAGTAAAGGTATAATCACCAACCCTATGGTCTGTGAAAGAAACCACAAGAGACCAGCTGCTTGATTTGATCATAAACAGTCAGCTAAACAGCTGTCAACCAAATACTTCACCTTTTGTAGGGAACCCATATATAAATATATACATGTGTGTGTATGTACTGATTGTAAATGAAACACCCAGATGTGTCTATATTTGACTTTGCAAACATCAACACTCATCCACAGCTAGTGTTGACAAAATCACAGTACTGGAAGAATGCCAGGCACCCAGCATTACTGCAGCACGGGTTAAAGCTTCATTGTCCAAGGCCAAGAATACAGCTTCTATGGGACCTCACAATATTCCTCGCTGTGTTCTACATGAAGTACAAAGTGACCTGGCACCATACCTGTGTGTCCTGTTCAATCACAGCCTCACCTGATGCTTTGTCTCTACAGAATGGTGCACTGCTACAGTCAACCCTCTCCATAAAGGGGGAGTGACTACAGACCCTGGAAATTATCGCCCCATTAGCCTGATGAGTCTGATATGTAAGGCTGTGGAGCACATCATCATGGACCTGATTAACAAGGATATAGGTAAATCTCCAAACTCTGGATTCCATGCAATTTGGTTTTGTGAAGGGTAGATCATGCCTGCTCAACCTGGTTGACTTCTTTGAGTCAGTTACCCGAGCTGTGGATGAGGGCAAGGCAGTTCATACAGCCTACCTTGATCTGGCCAAGGCCTTTAATACCATTCCCCGCTCAGGAATTATTTATAGACTCAACAAACTAGGCATCAACCCCTATATCACTATCTGTGAGCCAATTTGCAGCCCACCTAGAACCCACAGTGTGAAAGTAGCAGACTCCAAGTCAGACTGCCGAACAATCACGAGTTGAGTCCCACAGGGATTGGTCCTGAGTACTCTTCTGTTTGGCATCTACTTCTCAGAAGTCCAGGCCAACACAGAGGGACTCTGGCTGACCACGTTTGCTGATGATTGCAAGCCGGAAGCCATTATTAACTCCCCAAGAGATGGTAGACATTCTACAGAAAGGCCTCACGAGACCAACGACTGGTGTCTAAATCATGGCCTTAAGCTTAATGCCAAAAAATCTGTCGTCATTCCCTTTGGGAAAAAAATCCTTTCCCACTAATTACCACAATTATTGTAGCCCACTGAACACTGAAGGCATTATAAGAGATCTGGGGAAACAGGTTGACAGCAACCTATCCTTTGACCACCACATTGCCACTGTGGTCAGAAAGTCCTTCTGTGTGCCACATCTCATTACCAAGGGTTTTGCATGCAGGAAGAAAGAGGCCATCATCTCTCTCTACTCTTCCCTCATTAGGCCAATCATAGAGTATAATGCCCCATTTGGCATGTACCTCACTAAACAT